>NC_051211.1:7519114-7649114 GCF_015220715.1 Pygocentrus nattereri | reverse complement strand
TACTTCAATTTTGTCAATTTACCTGTCTAAAACAATGAAAATGTGGCTCTGTGTTACCGACGATTATGTTTAATGACTGAGGTATGTTTGTTTATATTTATTAGGAGTGGTTGATACCACAGGGATGGCTGCATGATGTATTAGCGTAATGCATGCTGGGTACTGTAGTGAAAGAACACTGATGAACAAAAACATGACAATATAAAACTGAATTTTGTCAAACTGAATACTAAAAAGCATAAAAAATAATGATTAAACTCTGGTTTTAGGCTGGAATGCCCCTTTTTTCATAGCTGGATCACAACACTGCATTAAGGATGGGCAATATGACAACATGCTACTGTTATCAGTGCACCTAGAACACAGAACAACCGCATGTATCATAAAAAGACCTGCAAACAACAACGTCCCATTCATGATAACTGCATAAACTGCACAGTAACAAGTAGCTGATTGTCTCTCAGCCCATTATGGCATATTTTTCCTCTTTTTTTACCCCATTTCTTTCCTCCTATTCCTTATTTTTTGCAAATACTGAATTAAAATAAGTCACTGTAGCTCTTCAAGCCTTTTTTTTAATATTATGCTGCTTTGTTTATATATTTGGTCTTGTACGTAAACGTCAGAAACAAAAAAATATCTTAATATTTATTGTGTATTGTGGATGAATGTTGTGTCGTTACACTCTATACTGGTATTTGGTTGGAATGACAATAAGATCTCTTGATTAATATATATATTTTTGATTTAAATACTCCTGTATGTCCACCTGTTTCCGAGGAGATGGGATGTCTGCCTGTTTTCTTGACTGGACACACACACACACACACACACACACACACACACACACACACACACACACACACAGGTTGGAGTGCCGTATTAGTGGAACCCAATCCAGCACAGCCTGGCCCACGGCCTGCCAATACATCCTGAGTTACAGCAGCGTGATCGATGAACAATTCGTTGGCTGTCTCGATCATCAGTAGGCAGAATTTCTCAGGTTTACAAGATCCAATTTGCATGTACAATCAAGTCCAGAACTAACAGCCTTCAAAGAGGAATTGAACCTCTTAAAGGAGGCGATAACAGGTCCAGGCTTTTATTCATCACCACTATAACTTCAGAATAACTCCGTTTGCGCCAGAGATCATGTACAGCACTGCGCAAAAGCCAGAGAGCAGCCTTCATTTATTTCCTTTCCAGTCTTTAAGTACAAGTTATTCATTTTCAGTGTCAGGAAAAAACATATATTGAAGAGAAAATTAGACAGAACCCTCAGCAACTAAATAGAGTCTAATTTAATGTAGTATTTGGTGTGTCTTTATTTCAGCTTCTATTTTTTTAAGGAGACCTGCTTTCAGTTTTTAAAGAAGTCTACGAAGACATTTTTCCACACCTCAAAAGTTCAGTCTTAGAAGTTGGTTGCTTCTCATGATGCAAGTAATCCCAACTATGTTTAAATAATGTTGACAAGAATTCCAGATACTGTATGTATTTGATGTTCAGTCTTCAGTTTTCTGTCTTTTGTCAATTTCCTTTTCTCAGTAACGGCTTCTTGACCGCTACACGTTCTTTCAGACCCACAGCGTTGAGCTGTCATCTCACCATGTAAGGATCAGTGTGTGAAACAGCCCCTTGTAATCGGGTGGTCCCTGTGTTCCACTGCAGGCTAAACATGAGTACTACTTTGGTACTGAATCTAAATGAACGTTTTAAAATGCTACAGCATACGCTAAGCACAACATAAATAGATAAATTCATCATCCATATATACGCTATTCAATCTACAAAAACCATGCCACTGTATTTCTGACCAGCATCACATATAAAAGCCGGTGTCAGTGACGTATGTGCACTCTAACAACTTCACACATGTAATAGTGATACCACAAGCCAGTCTGAGCTACATAAGCAATCTTTCACACAACCTCACACATGCCTGCTTCTGCTCAACATCGCAATTCACTGCGTCTTTCTGTTGGGATTTTTAAATATATTTTTAGGAACTCCTAAAAAAATTGCTTTCCTGGCTTACAGGGGGTCCAAAGTGTTATTTAGGAGGTCTCAGACCCCTTGGCACCCCCCATATTTTGCAACCTTAGCAAGGTTGGCAGAAACACTTTTTTTTCAGACTTGAAATAAGAGTGGAGCTTGATTTTCTCCTCTCCCTCAAAGATTGAAGCTTTGAGTACTGTTTATCTGATGGGGACAGTTCTGTTGGTCTACCAGGTCTGTCAAGAGTCCTATTTTCTTTACATTTTGTGATCACTGTTTGAACTCCAGTTTTGGAAATACGTGTTTTTTGACTTCTTTACCGTTGACATTCCCTTTCGTTGCGCAAGTGGATTATCTTCTGTCGATCCTCCTTTGAAACATCTCCTGATTCATGAATAACTTGATGGCTGTTTAGACTGGAAATAAAAAAAAACAAACAAAAAACAGCGGTCTCTGACTTGTGCACAGTACGGTACATCTGACTTTCCTCCAGTCCTTCTGTTTGTCTGCGTGTTACTTGTCAGGGAATGAGCCGTCAGTGTTTTGCTAAATTGGTGGTTGTGGCAGTGAGCTGTGAAAGGCAGTGTACATACATGAACTCACTCACACAGGCACATACATAGAGCTAAAAAAATCCTTATGAGGACACGCATGGCTGAACACATTATAAAAAAAAAATCAAAGGCAGATATTAATTACACACACACACACACACACACACACACACACACACACACACACACACACACACAAATTACAGACAAGCAAACAACCTTTTTTGGACCCATCATTTGATGACTCATATCAAGGCATAGACAGAAGCACTTGCATCCAAAGTGTGGATACACACACACACACACACACACACGCACACACACGCACACTCAGGGGGCGCATAGAGATTCTCTCTCCTCAAATAGAACATAGCGATGACTCATTCACTGCACAGCCCCAACTGCATTGCTGTGCCCTGGCAAAAACACACACACACACACACACACACACACACACACACACACACACACACACACACACACACACACACACACACGTATATATAGTTATATGCACACACCTCATCAAATTACATTGTTGACTTTCAAAGTGACAATAAGTTTAACACGTCCTTAAAACACCATCAATCTTTCTGCAAATTTCAGTGGCACCGTTTTGTTAGCAGTTTACCATGTCAGAAAAAATGAAACATAAAATATAAAATGTGCCATAACTTTTGGACAGGCCACAATTTGTGTTCTATTTTATCTCAATATGTTAAATTCTGCAAATAAACAGTAACTGTGCATTAAAATGTGCCGATGTGTTCTCTGTAGAAGATGTGTAACTTATTTTCACTTAGAAACAACAAAACATGTCAATTGACTAGGGCCAGTACCTGGAATCACTATTCGTGCATTCATTATGCATTTCATTAGAGGAAGATGGAGAGAAACATTGGCCAATATTTCAGGGAAATGCTGATTTTATGTATTAACAGGACTGTAAAATGTGACATTTTGACATGTATTTAAAGATGTATGCAAAAATTTGCACACCCCAGGTCAAATGAAAATAAGGCTCAATCCCATTTCACCCCTTGCCCATACCTCTTAGCCCTAACCCTCCCTTTTGTGTGTTCACGTCTAGGGTAGGGCGTCCTGATTTTTGTTGAAATAGAGGGGTAGGGTGAAGTGTTAGGGCTACATGGTCCTAAACAAAGAACAAATAGCAGGATGGCTTAACAAGAGACCATAGAAACGCACAAATGTGAGTATTTCTCTGTTAAAATTCAGATAACCATTTTATTATCTTGATTTAATGTTGTTACAACAATGTATTACAGTCATTTTCTTCATAACAAGCATTTAAATTGCTAGAAGTATGCTGTCTCAATAGCCAGCTAGCTAAATTTCCATTTAGCTCTGACACATGAGGCACCAGAACGTAGCAGAATGAGAAGCTGGCGAGTGACTTCAGCTTCATATCACCAAAGAATTAGGGGTGGGCGATAATGAATAACTGGGCACTGCTAGTAGCCTGTTAATGAAGTAATGTTCTTTTTTATTTGAGGCTCCCATTTCGCAGGGAAAGATTTCAAACACTACCCCCTGTTGCTCAGTTCCAAGGGGCAAGGTGACACCCGGGGTAAAAATGAGAAACTGGACTGGGCCTAAATGAACACATCCTCTACAGAGAAGATACTTTTGCACAATTTAAAGCACAATTACTGTTTATTTGTTGAATTTAATCTATTGGGGGGGAAAAATAACATCAAATATGGCCTGTGCAAAACTTATGGCACATTTTATATTCTATATTTTATTTTTTCCCAATATGCTAAATTCAGCAAATACAAGTGCATGAATGTGAGCACGTTGCCAAGGTGGACAAGATGTTAAGGATGTGGCTGAGAAAGTAAAGACAGGCTAGGCCAAATACTTACTCTTGGTAGCTACGCCCAGAAAGGGTGAAAACACATTGCTCTGACAAACTAACTAACATGCTGGCACTGAGGAGAAAAGACCTCACATCACCATCCAATGCTGTAGCAGTTAGAGGCAGATTCCATCTCTCGTCCAACATGAAGACCTACAAATGTCACGTGACCATTTGCCATTATCTAACAGTAAGCCTACAGACCTAGGCTCATTCTGTGTGAGGTCTGTTGCTCCTCCCCTTCAATAACCCAGATATCCGTTTATTAACTGTTACAGAGGCTCAAATGTCAATATTACCTGGAATGTAATATTCCAATATTTCCTTCTATTAACAGATTTTTCTATTTTGGCTCTACAAATCCCCAGTAGTTCCAGCCTAAACAGCCTAAAACAACTTTTTCTTGTCTAAACTTATCACTGAAGTACATGTGAAACATAATTTACAAGCAAATCTCACTGCTAATGTTACCAGCAGATCTACGGAAAACTTTAGATAAATCTACAAGCAGCAAACTAACAAAGACACAGCAAAGCTGAAAACGCCAGCTCCAAAACAATGTTACTGAATTACTGAAAGTAATATAAACATTTGGATGAAGCATATTTTGCACAATCATTTAGCTTTAACAACAACAATTGCTTTTTAAATGAAAACCAATCTTCTTTAGGGTACAAATTGAGCAAGTAAGACAAGGACATCAAACAGTTTGATTAATCACGATTAATAATTTTGACAGATTAGTAAGCTCGACAGCCATAATGCATCCATGCACAAACATGGATTCAAGCATTAATATGGTCAGGTAATGACGGCGAAGAGCCGAACTCCCGGCAGCATTCAAAACCAATAGGGGGACTCAATTTCCACACAATTTAGCTTTTATATATACACAACTAGCTTCAGATAGAGGACACCCACACCAGGAGGAGTTCAGAAATGCATGTGCGCTTGTAGTTACAGGGTGCAAAATAGTTTTCCTATAGGAGGTTCAGTGTTATCTAATGTGCGATTGTTTATTTAATCAGTTAACCTTAAACATATATAGGCTAGAGACCGTAAAGATATTAGGAGCAGCTTCAAAATAAACACATTTGGGCTGAATTGCTTTCTTCATAAGGTAAACGGCAAAATCCAGAATTGTGGCCAGTTTTACAAACAACAGAACCCCCAAACAAAAACAACTTCTGTACATTTTGTACATCAAAACTTTATATACATTCATATTTCACTCTACACTGTAGGAACTACCTGACGGACTACAACTCCCATAAACACTCAAACTCATCCTGATTTGCAGTTTTTGCATGTGCCAAGTAGTGGAAAGAGTTCATAGATGGCAAATAATAATGGGAGTGGCTCACGTATTACATAATTGAATATAATTTCCTGGAGCGCTCGGCCTTGACCAAACATGTGGAAGGAACAACATGTGCGCCCACACAAGTTCTTTTGCACGTGTGCGACTGATCTTTCTCGTCTTCACGCAAGATTCGTTTCTCCTAGCAGGTGCAACAATATTGTCACACTGTACAGCCCTGAGAAATCATTTACACACACCAGTCCTCAGGACGCAGTATCGAGAACAACCCGTTTAATTGTAATTACGAGATGCTAGAAAATGTTCCAGTAAAAATGAATTATGGCTGTTTTCTAAAGTTGCAGGCCACAATGGCAAATGGCAAAAAATGAGTCCCCCATGTTTATCCTATATGCATCACATTTACAATTAACAAGCATGTTTAACATAAAAACAAAAACACATCCTCTCCATATTCTCTTCGTCGTACCTGTCCAGTCGGGGAGCAAAGTGAAGGGGTTATCATGGTAAAGCCAGCCAGACTGAGGATTTTTAGCATTTTATCCACTCACCCACCTCCATCTTTACCAGGCTTTGATCAATCAGCCCCACTGGCTTGTTATTGAGAGCAATGAAGATTACTGAGCTATAATTGTGCTCGTTTTCTGAACAGGTTGTGGTGGCTTTTTGTCAAAGAAACTGATGACATGCTCGATTAAACATTTACTTCTCCAAATCAAACTCACACAAATGTCACACAAATTCTTTCTTTCACTCCTCTCTGAACTCTCTAATATACTTCATGGTCATGGTCACTGTTCTCAATCGTCAGCACTGCCTTTGGCAGTAAAGCTATATTTTGATAAGACAGCCATGTAAAAATGCCTTCTAGAGTTCTAGAAAGAAGTTGTAACTCGCTGTGGTGTGCCATGAATGTTGGAGCTAGGCCTTCAGTTTGGGCCATAAGTATCCAAATGCAAATTTCTGCTTGCACCCTTTGGGACTAAAGTAGTATGTTGGCAACGGCCATTCATATCAACTTTTTTTGGCCATTTTAGATTAAACACAGATATTTAAGCCACTGAGACTCTTTCAGTAAATCGTCTTGGCACAGAACTGCTGCTGTTTTCCCTCCAACTGAAATGCATTGGTCAGGCCATTTTCACATTCTCATTTCTGTATTTGACAAATCCAGGAGCTCCAGAAGGTCTACAGTAACATAATTTTTCACAAAATTGGTCCCGACCAGGGGCAGCACGGTGGCGTGGTGGGTAGCGCTGTTGCCTCACAGCGAGGAGGGCCTGGGTTCGATTCCCCGGCCAGGCGGCCAGGGTCCTCTCTGTGTGGAGTTTGCATGTTCTCCCCGTGTCTACGTGGGTTTCCTCCGGGTTCTCCGGTTTCCTCCCACAGTCCAAAGACATGCAGTCAGGCCAATTGGACATGATAAATTGTGAGTGTGTTAGTGACTGTCTGTCTGCCCTGCGATGGACTGGCGACCTGTCCAGGGTGTATCCTGCCTTCAGCCCGAAGACTGCTGGGATAGGCTCCAGCATCCCCCCGCGACCCTGACGGAGAAGCGGCTTAGAAAATGGATGGATGGATGGATGGATGGTCCCGACCATTGGGAATCAAAACACGATTGGTTGATTCCACTGAAATCCTAACAATGACAGAGCTCACTTGGCTGTCTCTACTTCGATACCACGGAGACGGAAAAAAAAGAAAATTTGAACTATTTCGTTTCTAACGGCAACGTAATAATGACATGAAAGAATTACTACAGTACTTACAGAGTTTAAATACAAAGTATGATGATCACATGAAACAAAAATTTACCAAAAAGAAATCATTGAAGACCTTCCCATCTGCCATCATGTTAATCATCAAGGTGGGAAAGTTACAGTTACGGTGATTTCTGGCAAAATCTGATATAACGAAATTAGTTCCATGTCCAACCAAACAGCCTCTGGACCTTGCCAGGGAGGGTGAAACATGTGATTCATGGTGGATATTTATAAATGTGTGAAAATTCAACTGGTCTGGAGGGCTGTTAAAATGGAAAAATGCAACCAAAAAAATCCAACAAAAGTAGCCAACAAAACGGAGACTCATTTTAGTGGCGAAGATGTAAAATACTGTGGCCAGGGAACATCAAAGACTGTATAAACCCACACAAATGTCATAAGTGCACTTTACGGAAAAAGGAAAATACAAGAAATATGTAGGATATGACCCCTTTGATCCTGCTCAAGCACGTCTTACTCCACACTTCTTCAGCTACAGAATCTTTTTTCCAATTACCACACGGTATGACTCACGTAAATATTGTGCTCCAAGTATAGATATTCAAGTGTGGCTCCAAACACAATGATGGAAAAACAATCTTCCTAATAGCCACAAAGATGCAGAAATGCAAAAGAAACTGAAAATAAATTTGTTATTTTAATCAGAATTAATCACTGCGTTAATAAGCAGTGACTGACTCAATGCTGGCTGTCGTCTTCGCCAAAAATCGGGATAAGAGATGGGATACAGCTGAACAACAAAAACTGCGAGGACATCACAAATATCACACAGCATTAATTATTAATGCATGTCTTCGGTTGGCATTAGCTATGGCAAGCGAGCGGTGCTTGATAATTAAAAAGCTGGGGAAAGATTTAGACAACACGGAATACAGATTGGAGTGGTGAAGATCTTGTGTGAACAGAATTAAGAGAACTACAAAGAGGATAAGTGTTGTTAGTGTTGCTGTAATCCAAGCCAACTAAAGCATCAATGTATAGATATTAGATGTCATCGACTGTCATTATTAACTGACAACACCTCCAAAGTACAACTGTTAAAATAAGCATTTTTCTTTCCGGGTGTATTTCCGAAGGAAACATGGTATCGGCGGATCAGTGTGAGGAGAGAGGGGAGGTGAAACATAATGCTATTAGTTAACATTATGTCCCCGCCCGCTGGTGCACAACGATGTTATCGAAACGTTTCACAGTCATTATATCATAATGGAGGAGTGTGGGAAAACGATTATTTGAGGCTGTTGAAATATTCGAGGGTGTCGTGCATCCCTCTGATTCCAACTCACCCAAAGACTCCATTTCCCAGAACCCCCTGGGAGATTACCTGACTGTAGAACCTCTGCAACCACCTATCGCCATTCTCAATCACCTGAATACGGATCAGTTTCACCTGCTCTGTTTGTCCCCGTCCTAGTTTAGTTTATAGGCCTGGGCTTTAGACTAGATTCTTTGCGAGCTATTGCGTGTCCTAGTTGAGTTCCTGAGCATTTCTTGTTTGCTATTTTGTGTTATTGTCACCTTGACCATGTTTTTGGACTTTGCCTTTTTGCCTTTTCCCTTTTTTTGGATCTGGTTGCCTCATCACATCTTTGTTACGTTTGTCCTTTTCTGTATTTTGTCCTTTTTGTATTTGACCTGCGCCTGTCGTCAAACCCTTTACCATTTCTTGTTTGTTTTTATTTTTACCATGAACGTCTGGCTGGTTCTATCACATCACAGAAGTTCTATAATGACCAAACAGAAAACGAGTTGATGAACGGATATCCAGTTCACAGCAAGGAAGGTAAAGGCAAATAAATAAATAAATAAATAAATAAATAACTTTAGGCTGTACGCTTTAGGAGGCTAAAAAAATCATGCCGAGGAATAGACTTGAAAATCTGTTTTATTACTCAAAATAGCTAAGGAAGGTCGGAGGAGTAACAGAGGCTGCCTTTTAAAATGAGGTAATGAGCTGACAGTACCGGTAAGCAGTACAACACTGGAAGGTGATGGAGACTCTACTTTTATCCTAGATCTTTTCTCTTCAGTGAACCATGTGTTCACAGGTTTGACAAATATCCTTTCAGTTCCTGGGCCCAGCTAACAGGCTTTGTACCCCTCTAGCAGACACTTGGCATGGGGCATGGTGACCTTAGGTGCAGCTTCTTCAGAGCCTCATTCACTCAGCAAATAAACTCAGTAATGTCAACTAAAGTCAACAAAAAACCATGTGTTTCCTTGAAGGTCCAAATGCAGAATTTTTGGCCCATCTTATTAAGTTTCAACTTTACTTTTTTACAGTGTATATGAGTCCATGTGTCAAGCTGACCAATGGCTGACCAATGGTCCAATTCTATAAACTGCTAAGAAAATAAATAAATAAATAAACACACTACGTAAAGCTCAACGTTTCTCTCTCACAGCTCAAGTTGGTGTCTTTTGTGACGTCTCGCTGGTGAGGCTGGACTGTTCATCATATCCCCAGCTGAATAAAGGGCCCTCAGAATGGCCGGATGCCCTTTCCTTGTTCTTCCTGAGTCACACGGTGGGCCGCTAATTAACCCTCCCACACACCCGGGCAGTATAACCATGGCAGCTTCAGAACCACTGAAAGACTCAAGAGTCTCACCTGGTGGGTGTGTGGGTGGGTGTGGGTGAGGATGCAAGTGTGTGAGGAGGCTCATTATTCTGTAGATGACTAGCACACATTATGTAGATTTATCCCACTTTCCGTGACGTTTTACCAACTGAGCATCGACGGACGGCACGATTAACTCCTTAAACTCCAAGAAACTCATTCCTCATTCTCATGATAGCTTCTTCTCCAGTGGGTATCCTGCTCTGCTTTGTGGTTAGTCATTTTACATCTCAGTAAAATGGTCCATTACCCTTAAAAAAAAAGAAGTTTCTGGTCACTCTGAGCAAAAAAAAATCCTACTAGACTCTCTAGCAATAGTCCCTTTAGCAGGTTGCAGTGGGGATTTTTTGCCCTAATGTGACACAGATCTCATGGTTTCAGAGCTGTGTGGACACAGCCACGTATGTGGTCCTAGATCATATCTAATTTGGGCCTATGCAACCTGAATGAAAATGGCCAGATCGGAATTCATGTGTTATATTTCCACTGCACATGCAGACCATTCAGTGTTAACTTGGCAGCAGCGACTAACTTCACCAGCCAATGCCAATAAACAAAGCATCTGACCAATTTTCACCATCATCTCACTCTAATAACGAACAGCTAGGAGCTATTCATTGTAAATGACCTACTCAGTGGCGGTTTGCTTTGTTGCTTGATTCATTTGTTGATGTTCACGACGGAAACTTCGGATTTGAGCACAAAAACGAGTACTAAGGCTTGCAATGTAGACGTCTGACTTGCAAGGCTAATGACTTCATACCTTCTAAATTAGTTTCATTGTAGTTTAGTTTTCAGGCCAGTTCACTCAAAAAGAAAGTAGTTTTCGATGTCCATGTGATTGAACAGACACGAATATTTACATACTTATTATTTTTATATTTACATATCAGTGCCACACATGGACCAGAATCATAAGAACACTGATTATTCAAAGCATGAATGAAATTAGCAGATTATTTAAAACGACATAAATACAATAATTACGATATCATGAGCGGACGGAGGTTATTTTGGCCGGTGCAAACCAAGTTTAGTTTTTTTTCTATTGTGAGTTCCAAGTTTTATATGTGGGCTTCAGTTTTTCCTTGCTTTGAGGTGTTGAAGTTGATAATTAGCACAAAACGTAAAAAAATAGTGAAGTTACTACTTTGTTGCAGCCTCTATCCATAGGAGTAAACTTCAATGTTCAGCCCACCCACAAATTCATAGTGCCCATCCACAACAACCCACACTGGCTCCACCTTTGGTCATAAATAAACCAACCCTTCTGCGTAAGTCTAAAGGGTTAATAAAAGACGAAGCTTCTAAAGCTTCTAAGTATGTATTGAAATCATTCAAGTCAGGCCTCATTGTAATTATATTTGAACAGTGCAGCTAAATGACAATAATGGCTCTACACTATTAAGTGATAAATGCAGGTCAGGACAAGACTACGAATAAGAAAGCACTGCCTGAACTTTTTAGGAAAACGTACGTCCCACAATTCTGCAGCAAGTCTGAAATCGCTGAATAGGAGCTTTTTTGTTTGAAGTGACTCGGCAAGAGTCGCCCTCATACTGCCATTTATACAAAGCTCCACTGTCCACCTGCAATCATAGCTATACTACACATCCTTCCTTTCGTTTTCGCTGGGCACCAGCAAACATCCTGCCAAATGTCAGACTTGCTCGTAAAATCATGATGGTGAAACAAACACACGCAGGTCGAGGGTAAGAATCAATGAGCTGGCGTCAGCCAGGGTGAACGGCCCAATGAGCAGACGGCCCTCGGGGCGGTGGCGGAGTGGAGAGGGGCCACGGCATCCAGTGACATTCAAAGACGTCACCAGAGGGATGGAAGGTTAATAAAGGTCTGAGCAGCCATCACCACTTCCAATTATAAACAGCAGAGATAGGAGGGGAGAAGTGAGTGGAGGGACTGTGTGTTTAGTGCGGAGGTGGAAGAATGAGTGGATGTGAGTGTGGAGAAGAGGAAGAATGCATACAAAGAGTGGGAGAGAGAACAGGGCTGTGCGTGTGTGTGCTTGTGTGTACACACACACACACACACACACACACACACACACACATACACACACACACACACACACACACACACACACATCACGCACTCAATATTAACCAGTAGGGCAACTGTAATTGCTGCAATTTCTTAATTAAAGCCCATACTTTAAAAAAGTTCTTCAGGGTTCTTAAAAGTGAAGACAGTCATTTCATAAAGAACCATTAAGAGCCTTTGCATGATGAAATGGTTCTTCAGACTGGAGAATGTGTGGTATGTGGATCTGTATAGCATCAAAAAGGGTTGCAGTATTGCTGCATTGTTGCTTGTTGATGTCAAGCTTATAACAATGGAAGAACATTTTGGTCCTATAAAGAACTCCTTCCAAAAGGTTTATATAGAGCCATATCCATCAATCTGAACGATTTCACCACGCAGAGAACTTTTTGGTTCTACATAGAACCACTGCCTACTAGAGAACCCTTGAAGAACCATCATTATTAAGTGTGTACATTAGCAAAAAATACTGTTTTAAGTTTTAAGTGGAAAGACTGAACCGAACAAGAATTGGAGAACTGCCTGCTGGACCAAACAGAGGCAACCAAACCTTTACGTGTTACGACGGCACAACCACAGCTTACTGGCTGTTTGACACACTATGTTCAGGGATCGAACCTCAAGCCAAAAAAAGGTGGAAAATCTAATAATATTGCAATATTAGTAAAAAAAATAATAATAATAATCGCAATTAAATATTTACCACAAATTTTTCAGCCCTAATTATCAATAATGTCAAAAAACAAAAGTGCCAACAAATATTTCTACTGTCCATTTGTCATTTATGCCATCAAAGTAACGTTCAGCCTGGAGCGAGTTAACGACTAAACCTGAAGAAGACAGCAAATCGCTGATCGTGCTGAATCTATGTGAAGAGATGTGAAAGAAAAAGAACCAGCAGAAAGTTAAAAAGCAACATTTGCTAAGTTTTTTTTTTTTTTTTTTTAATGAAGAATGAAGTAGTCACATACAGCATGAGTCTGGCTTAGCTTACCATGGAAGCACAGAGTTCTCTTTAACCACTGGAAAGGAAAGCATGTTGGTTTTGATTCTGACGCAGCAGAGCCGTCAGTAAACGGCAGCTTTTCCTCCAAGCTGATGTTCTGACAAACCAAACAAGTCCTTGCAAACATTCAGTTTGCACTGTAAGTAATTTGTCAGAACGAGGCAACATTTACCCTTACAAACATCACTACAGCTCACCATTGCATATCGCTGTTGTTGGAAGAAAACCTCGTATATCCATTTTTGACATTTTTCAGTTTTTGATATAATTTGAAAATACTTTTTGGCCTTTGCATTGTATGTAAATTTCATGATGAATGGACCAAAAGAAATGGCCTAAAATGAATCAGAAAAACATCTGGTTCCATTGACTTGCATTAAAAGTAAAGCAGGTTTTTTGCTTCTCCTGTAAAGTTTCCATTTTGGAGATATGAGGTTTTCTTCTGACAACAGCGATGTTTCCAAAGACTATTACCAGCATTCTAAGCCACATCAGTTTGTATTAATTAGACATATTTAGCAGCTGCTTCAAAACACTGCTGAAACTTACACACATTATCTAGCTAACTTTGTACAGCTGGTTAATTAGCTTAAAGAATGAATTCACATTAATAATCAAATATCAAAATATTGTGTTATTCTGTAGCCTTTGTAACAAGTTTAATTAGTATTCGAATAGTACAACCTCATTTCAGTGCAGCCAAGAAAGGCCACACCAATATCAAGAAAATACATTTCAAGAAATTAATTCTTGTACAGAGGGAATTTTGAATGAGCGCTACAATGTGATGAAAACACAGAATGCATAATTAGTTCATTCGAATAGGACCTGATAGATTAATCCATTACAAAAATACTAAATCAAGTAATTAATATGTTGCATGAGGTCCTGGTGCTGTACAGAACTACAGTCCTGCAGGATGTGGTCTAAAAGTGATGCCCCAACATGACAATGACAACTGTGGGATTTTTCATACATTTCATAAACAACGGATAATACTGAGACATAAATATTTATAAAATGTAAACAGTCACTCTGACTACTTCTAAAAGTCATCAGAGTGACCGTACCACACCCACAGACAGCAAAGACTCCCTTCAGTCACCGTGTGCCTCTGACCAACGTTGCCAAACATTAGATAGAAAGTAAGGAGCTGGATATTATTTTCCTGACTGAGGTGAAGATGCACCTGATGCACAACAAGGAAAAAAAGACAAAGGAGAAAAGAAGAACCTGTTGAGAGGGACCCTTTCCTGCCTATTGCTGATCTATTCCTGTGAGAAATTGTCATTCGCTATTTTTGGCCTCTTGCACATCTTTTAAAAGCAAACGATGAAAGACGTCAATGCTGAAAACAGAGGAGTGCCAGTCTCAGGAGCTGTTCACAGCATGAATAAAGATTTGGGTGTGCCACCTTTAGCATCAACAGAATGAAAGTGAAACATAAAAATTATTTTTTTTCCCTTCCATTTCCAACCACTCTGTCATCCTCAAAACCCATTCAGTCTTGCAGAAATAACAGTCATTCAAAAGACATGCAAATGATAAAGATTTCTCCTCATGGCTGGTGCTACTCTGCTGCCACCTTAAAACCTTCCATCCTTCCAATCTCAAGACCAGCCAGTTACAGCTCTGACCTCCCAACAAAAGCTGTTCCCCAAGGACTCACTGACATCATGTTCCCCTTCAAAGAGACTCTAACATTCACAAAACCAATTACTCAACCTCACCTCAGCGGTCTTCAAATTTCTTTCTTATATTTTATATGGACTTGAACTGTCTAAAAGAAATATTTCTGAGGAGATTAGATATAAGATGATCTACTACACAAACTGATTAAAAGATACCAAGAAAATTCGGTAACACTTTATTTGAAGGCTGCCCACATAAGGGCTTCATGACGCATTCATAAGCAATGAATAATGTGTTTATGAAGCACTGCTTAAACATTTGTTAAGTGCTTATGTCGGTTCTCGCAACCTAACATAAGATGTTTTATTAAATAAATGACATTGTACTGACATAATAAGAATAAACGTTGAACACATTTACAGCACTAAACATATTTAAACCCTATACATAATTGCATCAATCATCTTATCCATGCCATGGAGGGAAGAGGGGGTGGTTTCCAGGCATATTTAACCTGATATCAGTACAAGAATGCTGACATAAATACTTATGTGTAGTGTTTTAAATGTTTAGTGCTGTAAATATGTTCAACGTTTATTCTTATTATGTCAGGACAATGTCATTTATTTCATAAAACATCTTATGTCAGGTTGCGAGAACCGACATAAGCACTTAATAAATGTTCAAGTAGTGCTTCATAAACACATTATTCAGTGCTTATGAATGCGTCATGAAGTCCTTATGTAGGTAGCCTTCAAATAAAGTGTTACCGAAAATTCAAACTGTCCCCAAGACAACTCAATGCTGAAAGGATGTGTAGCTGTCAAGGAACCATTAGTGAGAAAAGGAAACAGACAAAAAGAAAAGAAAAGGCACTAGAAACCATGTGGAATACAGTTTTATGGGCTGTGATTGTGAACACTTAGATCTTAAGAAGCAGAATATTTCGTCCGGCTGTTATAAGCTATTCCATTCATTTTTCAATTAAACCGTCTCCTCCACCTTTATAATGTCTCCACTAGACAAAACTGCCGTTTTACTTTTCATTACAGTTGTTAATGAGTATATGTACTCATTGCTAGTCTTTATTTCAGTGCTTATTTTCGTTAATGATATTACCTCCACTGCTTGTGTTGTTTCTGACACTGCCTAACAAACAGCCATCTATAAAATATGGGCAAAACATCAACATCAACTATCCTGGAGCCTAAACTTTGCCTATATGTCTGGTGTTCAGATGTCTGATGGTGAACATGCACTGGCTAATCACCTTTGGGAAATTTAGTTTGCTATAAATTACTTTAAACCAAGCAAAACGAACAAAGTACACTTACATTTACAGCATTTTGGCTGACGCTCTTATCCAGAGCGACTTACAATTTGATCATTTTTACACAGGAAGGCGAGGGCAGTGTTGGGAATCTTGCCCAAGGACTCTTATTGGTATAGTGTAGGGTGTTTACCCAGGTGGGGATTGAACCCCAGTCTACAGCGTAGAAGGCAGAGGTGTTAACCACTACACTATCCAACCACTTCTCCTATAGGTTTCACCCTACTAAATCCAGCAAATCCTCAACGTTTCCAGTACAGCACGCACCAGGTCAGTCCAGTGGAAAACCCTTTGGCAATCATGAAACACAACTGCCATCAAAAATATGCAAACATCTCCTGCTTTCCTACTGAGAACAGAAGCAGCTGACTGCTCACTAGCAAGGTGAATGAGTTCCTGATTCGTTCCAGACTTGTGAGTAAAAGCGCTGACCTAGGAACAGCTTTAGCCTTTTATTTCTGACTTATTATGGTGTTCCGTAGAGGAACAGTATCAACAGTATCACCTGAGCTGTTACCCACTGCGCGTGTCCCAAACACAAGCCAGTCATGTCCTTCCAACAAAGCAATTAAGCACACAGTGAGAAAGAGGGATTTGCTGCCATCGTGTAGGCATTAATTTGCCACTCCTGATGGATTCGCTCTACTTTACCATTCGGAGAATCTACACCGTATCCAAGCACCCTTATGGAGCTCACAGTTGCTGTAATCCAAACTAGAACAGAGCTCTTTAGGGAGCAGCACAAAATATGCTACTTTGCTGGTACAAAGCCCACCAAAAGTCTGGAGACAGCTTGCTTCATTTGAAATTTTGTTTTCAATGTTTGATTTTTACTCTTACTTTTACTTGATTTTTACTCTCACTTAACTCCAAAAGTGCCTGTGTGAAATGCTTTGGGTATATTTAGCCTCAATTCTAGTTTTTCAAAGAACATCTTTAATATAAACAGTAGGTTTTCCCCAAATAGCGATTTCACATTTTATTTTCCAAACTACTGTTAAAAGCACAGTGAAGCTTTTTGGCCCAAATGTGGTTTAAACACTTGAACGGTTAAGAGTCCTGACATCACAACAAGGCGGCTTTGACATTATTCCCACAGGTGTATCGTCAAGAATATAGACCTGCCTCATACTGTAGTCGACATCACGCCCATATTAGGAACTCCAGGTCTAAGCAGGTATTCGCTGTGAGGAAAATGAATGACGCATCACTGAATCTTCTAAGATTATTTAGCAGTAGAAATAGAAATAATACTACATGCTACAAACAAGCTAACACTCCTGAACACTGATATGATGTCACATAAACGTAAGTCTACTATAAAACTTCAACACTATTATCTACACCGATCAGGCCTAACATTATAACCACCTCTTTGATTCTACGCTCATTGTCCATTTTATCAGCTCCACTTACTGTATAGCTGCACTTTGTAGTTCTACAGTTTCAGACTGTAGTCCATCTGTTTCTCTGATACTTTGTTAGCCCCCTTTTACCCTGTTCTTCAGTGGTCAGGACCCCCATGGACCCTCATAGAGCAGGTACTCTTTGGGTGGTGGATCACTCTCAGCATTTACATTTACAATTATGGCATTTGGCGGACGCTCTTATCAAGAGCGATGTACAGTTTGATCATTTTTACACAGGAAGGCCAAGGTGGTGTTAGGAGTCTTGCCCAAGGACTCTTATTGGTATAGTGTAGGGTGCCAGTCCACGATGTAGAAGGCAGAGGTGTTACCCACTACACTGCACCAACCACAGCACTGCAGTAACACTGATGTGTTGTGTGTGCTGTGCTGGTCGGAGTGGATCAGACACAGCAGTGCTGCTGGAGCTATTACACACCTCAGGCCACTGCTAGACTGAGAATAGTCCACCAACCAAAAATATCCAGCCAACAGTGCCCTGTGGGAAGTGTCCTGTGCCCACTAATGAAGCACTAGAGGATGACCAACACAAACTGTGCAGCAGTAGATGCGCTATTATCTGACTTTACATTTACAAGGCGCACTGACAAGGTAGGTGTGTTTAATAAAGTGGACAGTGAGTGGACACAGTGTATAAAAATTTAAGCATCACTGCTGCGTCTGATACACTCAGTGTTACTGCAGTACTGAGAATGTACCCAAATACCCAAATAGTACCTGCTCTGTGAGGGTCCATGGGGGTCCACGGTTTGCGTGGGGTATTTTGATTACTGGTTTTATGACATCAGTTCAATTTATGAGTGTTGGCTTGCATATAGCAACATTCATATATCAACTACTTAAGTTTAGAGAATCTAGTGGTGTTCAAGGGAAAACGTACAAATGTATCGAGTTTGGAGCATCTTTGTTTACTAAAGAGCGCAATAGCAGGGAAGACCCAGAGTTCCTAATATGGGTATGACACCCACTACAGAATGATGGCACGACTTCAGAGGCCTTTTGTCATTTGCGATATTGTTTTCCTCTTAACAAAGCTTATTAGATTTCTAATGCAGAGGCAAAAGAACACATTTCTGACTTTTAATCTTCTCTTCTGACTTAATAATGTGATTTCTCAGTGCCTTCATACTTACTTTGACAAGTAAAGAACACAAACACAGAGCCTTAGGCTTTCATTTTGTTTGCGTCACAAACTACCTTTTTAACAAGCCATCATATGAATAGAGATTTGCTTCACATTTCAGTTCCTGATGAAACAAATTAGTAAGTGTTTCCATAGTGATGCGCATTGCTGTCTGAATGTGTGCCCACTCAGAAACTATGGCAGTGCAACCAACAATAAGAGTAGCATTGAGTTTCTTTTATTCAGTGGCAGAAAAACACAACAGCACACAGAAAGCTCCAGTTCCGTAGGCTGATCCATTTTACTATGACCATATGCATCTAAGCACAGACACTTGCTTTGAATGGATCACAGACGAGACGTTATGTAAAGAGTTCATGGTATGTTATTGTAAACTACCAAATAAAACGTGCTCCTTTGAAATAAAATAATTTTTGAAATGCTAGGTATCCCCAACTTTTGAAAGGCAGTGTATATACCGGGCTCACAGCCCCATTTGTCCTATTTGCCCCATTCATCTAAAACCTATGCTTTCAAATGCACGGAATTTTCTTCAGCTGATGTTCGAGAAAAGCTGTAAGAGCCTTACCTGGTGTGTTGGATGAATTCATGGACAGGGATCTCACTGATCTTCCCTTCTGGCTTTCAGCAAGCGATGTGCTCAGACAGTTGCAGTCAGCAAGTGTGCGTGAGAGCGTATGTTTCCACTGGGTGGAGGGGGCTCGGTGCTGGAGGCTGCAGGTCTACAGCGGGTCTTCACTGTCAGCCATGGCTGGAGACATCAGAAGAGCCAGGCTGCAGTAACCAGACAAACCAACCTCACTGCAAACAAGAACAAGCAATACAGAGTTAACAGAGCTGTTAATAGAGACATACATGCTGCAGCAGTGATATTTCTTAGTGCTTCCCATAAACCTGCTCTAAACAAACCTGATTTGACTCATCTTCCAACACCTAAAGCCTTCATGAGCTGAGCCACTTTAAAAAGAGGGAAAAACACAAACCAGGAATGGCCTAGAGTCTAAAAAACTGCACTGAATTCCATAAAAACATTTCTGAATCATAGAACTACAGAACTGCACAAAAGTCAGAGATCACCTTTTGATTTATGTCATTTCTAGTCAAAATGGCCATTAAGTACAAATTATTCAGCAGCAGGAAAAGAACAACCAAACGTAAATTACACAGGAGTATTTAGTGTTTCCACTCTTTGCCTTTATTACAGCTTCCATTCTTTTCAAGAGACTCGCTTTCAGTTTTTCAAAAAAATCTCCAGGGATATTTTTCCACACCTCTTCAGTTCAGTTTTAGAAGTTGGTTGCAATTTCTGCTTTGCAATCCAAGTCATCTTAAACATATTCAATGAGGCTGATGGCTGGATTTTCTGCTCTCTCTGTTTATCTGATTCTTGTCCTGATGGTCAAACAGTTCTCAGAAATATTTACTTTAACCGTTTTAGATGCGCTTGACAAAGAAATCTGCTGACGTGTGTTTGTTCGTGTTTATGTTTTGAACAGGTTCATGTTTAATGGGAGTAGTTGGCCATAGTGGTTTACAATCTGGGGGTTTGTAGTGGTATATACATATAGTAAAATTGCATGTTGTGGTCATTTATTTAAGTGAAAACCCTCTACACAGAACAGTCTTTGTCACATTTTAACACACAATGACTGTTTATTTGCTCAATTTAACATACGGTAAAAATTAAAAAAATTAAAATAAAATCTAAAATGTGCCGTAAGTTTTGTACCAGACACATTTTTGATGTTATTTTTTTCTCAGTATGTTAAACTCAGCAAGTAAAAACAAATTCAGCACTAAATCTTGCAGTAAACTCATCTATAGAGGACGTGTTGACATATTTTCACTTAGAAAAATCAACTAAATATTTTGACCAGGGGGTGTTTTCTGCACACGTTTGCACACTTCACCATCAGCTTGGCTGGGGGGATCTCTCGGCTGTTAAAGTCAGTGTCTGAGGTGTGAAATGCTGTTTCTCTGAGTGAGAGGGTAGCAGATCGCCTCCACCAAAAAGCAGACACAGAGCTGTTAATGGGATGACTCATGCAGCCTCTAGTCTGTGGAGACGGGGGGGAACTGCTGCACTAGAATACCCACGCTGCCTAGCAGCGACTGCACAAGCAGCAGGGTACTACATTACCCACGCTGCCCAAAAGACTGGCAAAAAAAAAAAACTTTGGCCCCTAGGTGATGACCAAGGGAGCATTTTCAGACAGCCTAGATTAAAGCGATGGCTCTGCTTACTTACACTGCATGGCATTCTGTTATGCATTAAACTGGACAAAAGCCCCAAGTTTAAACTTCTAGATTCACCGCTGCTGTTTTGAAGCTATGTGATGTATTTTGTCCATTTTATAGATGACAATATGTCATATAGAGCCCTAGACCTCATAAGCAAGTCTACTGAAGATGACTTCACAGCTTTAAACAGTGTGAGTGAAGTGAGCGATGGTTTATGCAAGCAGTTTGTAAGGATGCTAATTGGTAGAGTATAAGCTTTCATTACTTGTCAGCTACACTAACCTCATAACTCCAGCGAACAGACTGAAGAAGCAAACTTCAGACATCACGTTTTGAGGGAGGTGGTAAGATTTTCCACCAAACCTGTCCTGTGTGTGTTCGTTTGGGCAACATTTTTTCTGAACAATAACAAATGTCAGGGCTACAAATATGGAAATTTGAAAGACAAGGCGGTTTGATGTGAAACTGTTTACTGTAGAGAAACTTAATAACTCAGATTTTTACAGTGGTGGTGATGGGAACCAGGGGGCACTGCTGTGTACAAAACAAATACAGCCATTTTACTATGCACATTAACCAGTCAACCTGCACATGCCTTCTAAGGTTTTGTTCATAATGATGGTAAAATGAATGTGTAAAATAACTAAATAAATATGTGTAAATCAGAAAAAATAAGATTTCCATAAGATTAGCGATGTAACTGTCTTTTTTATTCATTGTATGAAACTGTTAAGGTATAAGCCGTAACAATTTCATATAACGTGGCCAAATTTGCAGATCAACCACTCAAATATCTACCATTATGAATTATGTACAGTCAATCCAAGCTCTACTTTTTCATGGGAGTGAAAGCAGAAAAACAAACTCATTCTGTGAATTTAGAATTTGTTGGCATTAGCCATAACACTATTGTCGTAACAAAAGCTTGCATCTCCATCTTTGTCGTTTGTTCGTTTTTGACACAATTTGAAAATGCATGTTGTCCTTTACATTATGAGTGAAGTTCAAGATGAATGGACCAAAAGAAACGGCCCAAAAAAAGTCTGGTTCCACTGACTTACACTAAAAGTACAGCATGTTTTTCCTTCCCGTGTAAAGGTATCATTTTGGAGTTTAAGTGATTAAGTGATACTTTTTTGATCCCACAACTGGGGAAATTCCACCTCCGCATTTAACCCATCCGTGAAGTGAAACACCACATACACACTAGTGAACACACACACTAGGGGGCAGTGAGCACACTTGCCCGGAGCGGTGGGCAGCCCTATCCACGGCACCCGGGGAGCAGTTGGGGGTTAGGTGTCTTGCTCAAGGACACCTCAGTCATGGACTGTCAGCCCTGGGGATCGAACCGGCAACCTTCCGGTCACAGGGCCAGATCCCTAACCTCCAGCCCACGACTGCCCCAAATATATAATTATAATATATATTTGATATATATTTAACAAACAAATAAACAAACATTACTCATGCTGCCCAAGAAACATGTTAAGACTAGTTACAAAGTTAGACGTTACAACTTTTCTTGTGTTCAAATCCCACGACACGTCTCAATGAAATCATTTACTGCTTTTCGGTTTATATTAATTTACCAGTCTTGTGTACCCACACATACATTTTTACTTTTTTGTAGCATAACATGATTGTGAAATCTATCTTAAATAATTGCAATCATTTCAAATATTTGTGATCATCTCAAATCATTGCAATTAAGCAATTACATAATAACTGTGACTGGCTTAAAATGGAGCAATTCACATCACACCCCTCTGAGTGACTCATCATAACAATTTACTTGTGCAGAAAATTAGAAAAATGGGTGGAATTCCTCTTCAAACTTTGTTTACATCACAACACTTTAATTATATATATATATATATATATATATATATATATAGCTGTGGAATTCAATTCTGATGTCACCAATGAGGTGTTTTTGATATTCAAATTCAAACATATTTGTCAACAAGGTAACAGCAGACACTGTAAACAGGGTAAAAACTCAGGCAAAACAAATTACCTTCATCAACATGAAACAACATATCGCCAGCAAAACCGGTCCTTCACATGCATGAAAAAACAGCTCAAAACCATTGCTAAAGATCAGCTCTGGTCCAGGAGGTCCGCTGCCCTGCATATTTCAGCGTTTTCCTTGCTATAACACACCTGATCCAGCTAATCAGCTCATTAACGAGCCTTTCCTGGGTAGAAGTGAGTGCATTAGAGCAGGGCAGGGGTTTATTTACATAAAATTATCTGCATGTTACATCACCAACATGCACCACACAGGTAGCAGCATAATTAGATTAACCATGGAGAGGCTTTAATAGCTGTTTTGATGAGGCTGAATGTGGAGGGGCCTAGAGGGCAGAGCTGTGGAGCTGGAGCAGCAACCGTTTCCTCTCCCACTGTGTTCTCTGGCTTCACCTGCTGGCCACAGCCTGCAACCGCACTCGCAGGAAGTGTGGACGAACCCCACGTCAGCTCCATCACAACACTTCCTGCCCTGTTGCAGCACAGTTCCTGCCACTGACCCACGGTCCATTAACCTCACGTTTGAAGTTTTCCTGCGAGCCACAAATAGCTACCCACTGCTTAGGACACAAACACTATGAACCTGCTCACTATAAAGTGCACTGCATAGATCATAAGACAATGGATTTTACATCCTGATGGTGCATTAAATGTCCAAGAACTCCATTTGGGATTCAGCCACTGGCAGCACGTCTCCCTACTGGATATTTACTACACCATTTGATTCTGAAAAACATATTTTGTGACCCATGTAGTGCAAAGCATCAGAAGTAGGGAGCGATTTGCATTGTAATAATGATACCTTAGCAAGTGAAAAACATGTTAAATACAATCAATGTGTCTAATATTTCTCGATATGAGACTGTTATAAGAATATTTTAAGATTCTTTAACTCTTTTCCAGACATTCTTCCTTGATTTTTGAGAAATCGTGTCTTCTGAAAGGGTCTTCTCATTGGTAGATAGTTTGGTAACACATTATTTGGAAAGTCCACCTTAGATGCTTTGTAGATGCTTTCAACTAAATATCTACTAAATTGACCATAATCTTCTTTAACTCTAAGCCTGGTTCTAATCCTAACCCTAAACTTAACCTCAACCCAAAACCTAAACCCAACCCTCTTTTTTCTTTATATGCTTTATTATTTATATCATATCGCTGTTGTCGGAAGGAACCTCATATCTCATTTGCCAGCGTTTGAAATAATTTAAAAATGCCTGTTGCCATTTCCATAGCGTGGAAATTTCATGATGAATGGACTAAAATAAACAGCCAGAAATCAACCAGAAAAAAGTCTGGTTCCACTGACTTACATTAAGAGTAAAGCATGTTTTGTCCTTCTCCTGTAGAGTTACCATTTTGGAGATACAAGGTTTTCTTCTGACAACAGTAATATATATATTACAGTAATATATATATAGACGCAGCGCACGGTCAAGTCTCAACATGAACTACGGTCAGCCGACAGCCCTAATATATATATATTATATAGACTTGACCGTGCGCGGCGTCTCTCATTAAGAGTAGAGGAGTGAATGTCTGTGTTTACATGCAAAGATTTTTCCCAATCCGACTGAAAACAATCGGATTACAGACTCAGACTGAGGTGTTTATTCTCACTCTGCTCAACTGCCTGATGAAAATCTTTGTTTACATGCTTGCTACAAGTAAAACGATGCAAAATGACGCACATGTGTGGAGTAGCTCTCAGAGTAACCGTTACCATGACAGCGAACATCCCGTGAGGTCCAGTCGTGTTGAACGGTATAAACCTTTCGGAACTTACACGTTCCGATTGGAATGTAATCGGATTCAGGCGTTTACACAGATATTCTTCTTCTATTTAACGGGTTATTTAGAGGATTACCCACCTCGTTCAATCGGATAGAAATTGTATTCCGAATGGTGTTTACATGGACGTATTCTATTCCGATTGAGGTGTTATTCGGATTTTTAACGGATTATTAGGCTGTTTACAGTGCTGTAGCTCTGTGGTATGACACTGTATGTCTTTAATGAAGTCCAACTTTGTGTAATTTATTTTTGTTTGCGCAGGACTGTGAAGTCCTATAGGCTGTGACTGAATACAACTTCAGCACAATTGAAGTTTTATGTAGTTTTTATTTTCTTTTGTTACACGTATCTGAACTGAGACACAGTAATATGTGACTACGTCTTATATTTGAATAAAAGTGAATAAAATTCCCTTACAGTTTTCTCTTGTCCCAGCAGTTTTTAACATCTAGCATAAAATGTGTTCACCATTTTAATTGTAACATTTCACTTAAAAATCGCAATTAATCACGATTAACTATATGAAATTCTGAGATTAATCGTGATTAATTTTTTCAATTGTTTGACAGCCCTAATATATATATATATATATATATATATATATATATATATATATATATATATATATATATAAAATATATAATATATATAGTTGCAGTCCTACGAGATGTTTTGTTGATTTTCCCCATGAAAATTAACACATGCTCTAAAGGGAAGTTCATTATGGTATTTTTCTACAAATTTCAGTCAATTTTAACATATTGTTTAAAAAAAAAATTAAAGCAAATATTATTAAATGTCTTTTTTTCAAATCTTAAATTTAGGCATATAAGCAATAATTCTGCATTAAAATGTGTAGAAGCATATTCTCTTGTTGAAAACCATCTCACTTAAGAAAATCAACAAAACTTGTCATTTTACCTGAGGTGCCCAAACTTTCGCATACAGATTTAAATACATTTGCTTGTATATGAAGTGAGAAAGCTGAAAACTCATCAAAAGATCTCAGAACTGATCTGTTGGACTGTCTTTACTTCATAAACCCAAAAAACATGTAAGACCTTCGCGATCATGTGCTTACCTGATTAACTGTCACATCAATAACTGTGATGAATGATTTAATGTTTGTGCGAATTGTAGTCAAATCAATATTAATAAACCTTCCTTGATATCTGCCTCTTTATGACTGGTTAAATTCAAACTGACAAATCAATCAGGTCACTAGCGCTGTACTTTCCACAATCAAAAGCCTTGCATCCCTTACTTTACTGATCGTCTGTTGCTATTAGGCCGATGAGCGGTGAGAAACGATGAGCGTCTGCAAAGACTCAGATGTAAAAACAGGCAGATTATGTAGACAGTGCTGCACTGATGTGATGCTAGAAGAATTGAAGTGCTCTGATGCTGATTCCCCTCATTTAGTGCAGAACATCACAATACGTTCCCGCCAGCACTGCCAGATCTACCATATGCATGATCTGGGTAACTGCCCACAAAAGTGCACATTTTAAATTATTTTCAGGGTCTGTTCACACATTTTCTGCTCTCACTGGCATAACTGACCGATTCAGACAAAGCCTTAGATGAGGAGTTAACTTAGGTTCAATTTACAACCAACTGGACTTCATCAAAACCATCCTAAGACTTATTCAGCAACAGGTTATTATGAGTATGTTCATGGGGATGAGGCACCACAGGTCTATTGCGCATGGGCACCAAAGGATCCTAATCTGGCTCTGCCCAGCAGTGACTTGAACCAAGCATTGATCGAAAGCGACAACTGGAATTTTTCCGGTGTTCCTAGGAACTGTGCTCTTCAAATAGTCTTACCATACGACATATTTATAGGTAGTAGCTCCACGCATAAAACTGTAGGTAGCATATGTTGATATTCTGATCAGACAATGTTAACAGCACTGAAATGTTTAGGCAGGATATTGTAATAGCCTAAATCTCCCTATCAGACCATTTTAACAGCATTGAAATACATAGGCAGGATATTGTAATAGCCTAAATCTCCCTATCAGACCATTTTAACAGCATTGAAATACATAGGCAGGATATTGTAATAGCCTAAATCTCCCTATCAGACCATTTTAACAGCATTGAAATACACAGGCAGGATATTGTAATAGCCTAAATCTCCCTATCAGACCATTTTAACAGCATTGAAATACATAGGCAGGATATTGTAATAGCCTAAATCTCCCTATCAGACCATTTTAACAGCATTGAAATACATAGGCAGGATATTGTAATAGCCTAAATCTCCCTATCAGACCATTTTAACAGCATTGAAATACATAGGCAGGATATTGTAATAGCCTAAATCACTCTATCAGACAACGCTACCAGTATTGAAATGTATAGGTAGGATATTGTAGCCAAATCTTCTTATGAGGGGTAGTAGGAATACTAAGCCGAGTCTGTACTGAATTAACGTTGAAAACACAATAAAATGTTTGAAACACAAAGTTACTCTACTATTCTAGTGATATGCCCATGCTTGGTCGGACCACTCAATAGTTAGGACTCTTCGGTCTGCAACATACAAGGTATACAAAGTCTTAAAGTACAAAGCTTAAATGACCAAACTTGCTGATTAGCCTTCTTGCTTCCTAGCAATGTTTACTTAGAAACTAACTTTGGTTGTACTGTCGCAATGATAAACTACTCTGTTGTACACACACACACACACACACACACACACACACACGTCTACAGTTACACAGAATTATGCGCAGTGTCAGACGTGGCTTGCACAAAACACTAACTAATAAAATAATGCTAAAACACCAGAATTGTCATATTTAGCAGTTAAACAAACCCATGATGTGTCTTCATGAATGCATTTACTGCTATTTCCTCAACCCAACACATCAAAGACAACATTTTGCTAGTTGCAGTATAATATGATTGTGAAATCTAAAGACTGGGGGAAAAGTCTGCAGACAGCTTAAAGAGGAAGTCACGTTTGGCTATTTTGTTCATGTCAGATGGTGCTGCGTCACACCAGAGGTTTGAAAAAAACCCACAGGAAAACACGTACCAGTGACGTCTTTGGGCACGTTTCAAAGAGAGAGAGAGGACTCGGCTCCCAAGAATCACTGCAGCGGCATAGCATGCATGGTCTGTACACTTCAATTCACCAGCTCAACCCCTTCAAACTCCCAAACAGTCGACCCCACCGAGAACCCAGTTATTGGAGCGGACTGTCCGACAGTCTAGGGATTTGGTAGAGGCGCAATATGAAACGTTTGATTCTGAAATGAGCAGAAGACCAGATAATATTTAACCAATATTCCCTGAAAAGATGACAGAAGAGAGACAACAGAGACAGGGGGCTTGGCTAAAGTACAATATCAACGTATACATGAAAAATGCATTTCCCCTCAGAGTATTTCAGTAGCTTTGCTGCAATGTTATTGCTATTGTAATGTTATACTGCTATAGCAATAATGTTACTATAATGTCAGCTACTAGTTATGACCAGTTATAGAAAGCTTACCTCAGCTCTCAGTTTTCCCCTTTTGGTAGTGTTTCTGCCAATTGTGCTCACAGAAAGAATAAACTCCAGGCTGGATCTGATGTTCAAAAGGTCCAAACTAAATCCTTGAAATCCTCGGCTTGAAGTCGTCTGAACACTGTTCTTGTTATATCTAATGATGTGTTTTTGGTGTTTTTGTCGCAGTTCAGTTATTTATAGCAGCCAAACACTTGCTAGCGCTTTCACAGTCTTTCAGCAGCGTGTGATAGAGACTTTTATTCCGGCACATTCTTCACCAACACAAGGCAGCATGCTGACTGACTCAGAGTATGTTTAATCAGTTTTATAGAAAATACACTCCTTTACCAAAAGTAGTGATGCTGAACTTGAGGCAGAATGAGGGGGCTTTGCCATGCCATGCGGTGCTGATATAGTCACGCCCCCCACTAAGCTGAAATAGATGAACTCTGGGAGATATAGGAATAAAATCTGGGAATTCTGGAATAAAATAATTAAATATCTCTCAAGTACGCTGCAAAATGTCATGATGGTTATTATGTTATGATGTGCATACAGATCAAGACTATTCCACAGTGTAACTGGTCCCCTTTAAGTAACTGCAATCCTCTCAAACAAGTGCAGTCAGTGGGCTCTAATGTATTTACATTATTATTACTGCAGTCATGCCATATGTTGGTGTAGGCTAGGGGTCTTTTACTGCCCTGTTGCAGCTCCACAGCAGAATTAGACGTTTAAGTAAAAGCAAAATAATCTTCCTTTGCGGTAAAATAAAGCTCTGCTGGTCATTCTAACACAGTTTTAACAATAAATGGTCTTAAACTTTGGAGTTAATGCGTTACTAATTTATCCTTTAACCCTTAAGGTTGGTGCGCAGACTGCTGGTCACCACAGACAACAAATCTGGCTTAGCTAGTAACTGACGAAAAGGCAAAGAGAAAGATTTAAGATGAACATCGATCATTTGGAGACTCCAGCTGGTTTCCTGATACGTTTAATCTGCCATGAGAAACTGTCAAACACTAAAACGTCATGAAGCTGAAGTCAGCTTCTCATTCGCCAGCTTCTTGTTCGAATTTTCCCATCCCACCTTAAATGGTGCCGGAGTTACATTCTGAAGCCTGAGGCAGCATTTAGGGTCGAAGGGGAAAATCTGAACAAGAAGCTGGAGAATGAGAAGCTGATTTCAGCCTCTTAACAAATCGAATGTTGAGAGACATCTTACAAGAAACGTGAGGAAAAGTTTCCTGTCCGAGATGCGAGAAAAGGGGCTACAGCTGAGCTGAAGCTTAGCCTCTTATGCTCCAGGGTATATTTTGGTTTGTCCATCTGAATTTGCATGACCAAATCTTAAGGCAAATTATTCAGTAACTGCATGAAACAAATGTAAATTTTGATTTAATTTACTTATTTTTGTAAAAGCTGCCCTCAAATTAACAGCAAATGGTCACATGGTCATTTTATGGTCATACACGTATTGCTATATGCTTACAATTTACTGCTGAAAGCCAAAAATCGTAGACACTCTTTATTTTTTTTTAATAAAAATTATTTTTACAGAGCAGATCACTGAAGAAATGCCATCTGTTTATAGTTTATAGCCCAGATTTGTGGAAAAATGGGTCGATGAAAGTAGACTTTTTTCAGTAGACGAAAAATTGTGAGTTCAGCTTCTATTATAAGGGTTTAAAATTACATTACCCTATCTATTTGATTGGAGAGAAGACAGCTCAAGACACCCACTTTTTGAACGCAGCTTGCGAAATATGAAAGTTATGAAGAATACGACCAAGTGCGTTTTGGAACCACCGGTGGTTTCAAGGACCTTAAGAGGCTACAGCAGAGCAAAGTCTGCATTTTTGGGGGTTACATCAATAAAATACACATTAAATGTTGTGGCTCCCAAGCTGGTTTGATATTTGTTGAAAGGACAAAATGCTTCTATTGTCGTTCCATCTGTGTACAAGTACACAGTGGAGCGAATTCACCGTTCCATGGTGCAACATGGAAGAAAATAACACAGCACAGACAAAGTGCAAACGTGCAGATGTAAGTGCGCAAGCATTAAACTAGAAACAATATGATGAATACAATAAATAAAACAGACATTAGACACGGTAAACAGACAAGACAGTGCAGTGTTTGGGTTGCCAACCTCCGGTACAGGCCATATAACTGCATATTCACTCCACTATACTAATGGCCTGCTAACTGAACAACTGATAGTGTTTGAGATGGATTACATACACATAAAACTGCACAATCTAACTGCTTATAAGTGAACATTCTGTAAGGCACGTGCATGAAACACTTCATAATAATGTGATTGCATAGCTGACATAAAAACGAATGGAACATATAACAAAAACATTACACTGACTTGAGCAGAGCTCATAAACACAATATTATGGCAAGATGGAAAAATGATTAAAATGATGAGTATTTTTAAGCATTTTCATTTTATCTCATGAGCCATGTCCATAATTATACACGCTTCTTGGTATGATGCATATGTTTACTCACTGAGTGGCCTTCCTCTGTGCTCCCTACAAACAAGGTATGACGCAAACATGGAATTATAGTGGGTAAGCCTGCCTGGGTAGACCTCAGAACAGGCCATGTTTAAGATTAACAGCATGTTATATGGGTCGAAACTCCCCAGCTGAGCCATGAACCATTAAGAGCCCCAAGCTCTTAATGCTTCACTTTCTATGGCCACTTTCACATTACAGGGCCGAGGCACCAAACTGTTTGGCCAACACGGGAATTTGGAGCTTTCCAATCAGATTTGAGCCACTTTCATTTGTGCTCATAGAAAGCAGACATATCCGTTACGTTGCCATGCTACCACAAGAGCAGTCGTCTTTTTTTTTTATATATCCTGGACTGTGCATTCGTTGTCGTCAGCCCGATAGCTAATGATGATAAAGTCTGTGTCCACGCAGGAGTTTGTTCACCCTACAAGATAAGTGAACTGTCAAGTAGGGTTGCACAATATGGACAAAAGCATTGACTACAATACACAACAACTACTGTGGAATATTTTCATTATCAACGATCTCATATCACATATCTCTGATCACATTTATTGTTGTGATTACATCGATTACTCTCATTTGTTCACTATTCATGAAACTTGAAATGCTAAAAGGTAATAAAAACATCACTGTAAACAATTACCGTAAGAGCAAGCAGCATAAAATGCTGCTTAAGGGCACGAGGTGATCCTGCCCAATCTGGCAACCCTAACCAGGTTGGTGAGTCTGTTGAACATTTCAGTTATGAGCAGCATAATGGGAAGAGCTTTTGGACGACTCACTTTTTTGTCAATTTGACCCCATTTAATGTTTAACGTCTCTAAAGAGACGATCGGGATCGTTTTTTGCTGCAAATTTAATGACTTTTCTTAATTTAATGTGGACAACTTGGTAAACAAAAGTAACGTGATGATATGTTAATATGTGTCCTGAGTGCTCTGTGTTTCTGTTTGAGTTGTATTAAAAATAAGAAATGTTAACATTTTACACACATTTGTTTCGGTTGCTTTGGTTATTATTACGGTCGCTATAATATTCCCTCTGCTTTAGGGCCCTGACCCACAATAGCCATACCTGTAGTAGCGTGAGAACCACTGATTGTTCACATGACGTGGGGGAGGAGAAACTTACTTCCCACAAGAACTTTGATATTTCCCGGAAGTTTAAACTGCTGGGGTCAATTCAACCCCAGATAACAGGAGGATGAAGATGTTTGCCAATGCGCCATCTCCTCTTACTTGAATACCGAATTAAGTCTGAGTGCATATTTCTAACAAAGTAAGCACGGAGGACAGCCACAGTCCGGGGCCAATTCAGAATTGAAGCAAGAAGTTTTATGGCCCTCTAAAAAAAATAAAAGTTTTACGATCAGAGCTCCAGCAGCGTATGCGTGTGTTCACACGTTTCCTGGAAAGCACCAAGCAGGCCTGCCACTTCACTTTAAGCCTGAGCGCTGATTTAATGGAGACCTAAAGGACCCCTCTGTCCCTCTCTATATTTCTCCCTCTTGCACCTTCATTTTTACTCTCTTTGCTGCTCTATCAGCCTCTCTCCTTCCATTTCGCACTCTTTTTCGCTCTCTCGCTCTGCAGTGGGCCATCCTGGCTCGGTGCCAGAGCCCATCTCTGATCAGCGTTTAATGCTCTTAAATGGGACGGGCCATCTGGGGCCAGCTTCAACACTAGCTGGCTGGCCAGCATGCAGGTCACTTGGGCTGCACGATATGAACAAAATGCTAGTATTGTAAATATCTTGCTGCACAGCGTGATCGTAATACACCTCACAATGTATTAAAGGGCCCATGTATAACATGTTTCTTATCTTTTGAGGTCTACTTATGACATTTGTATGGTTTGTTCACATAATTCATTTTTACATGACTTTTCTCTTCTGGCCTTTGAATTAAACAGGATGTTTTTGTTTCTGTGCTTTGAAGACCAAATATATATAGGCTGAATATGCAGATACAAGAAAGCATGCTAGTTTTTGTGACATCACAAAAGAACAGAACTCAAATGGACCCATAATGGACTGTATGGAGAAGGGAGTGAACAGTAGACTAGCTTGAATTATTTTGACCAAAATACCAAACTTTTTTTGTAAATTAGGATCGCGTTGATGGCCAAAATAAAATTCTATGGTTATTTTCAAATGTAAATATCCCCAAAAAGCTCTGTTGTCTTTTCCACTACCGCGGAAAAAATCTCAAGTAATAAGTTTGTGTTTTCTGTATATTTTCTATTAATAATTAGAAAATGTGAAGCACTGAAAGGAAGCAAACAGTTGTGAGGTCAGAGATTTACATCCCTGATTCTTAACCTTCTGTTAGTTGAGAGAAAAGCAGCGGCCGCATTAATCAGTGTCTGTTCATGTCCTGTGTGATATACGATGACAAGCTATGATGTAGCAGGAAAGACTGCAGTTTCTTCTGCTGGTGGACTGGATGACTCAGCCAAGCCGGACCCAGATGGCTCAAATAAGGAACAATTGGCGTGTTATGTATGACAGTACCAAAATACTAACAGAGCAGAAGCCCTTCTTCTTCATCTGCAGAAATGTGTAAAATACTGCTGGAGGTATTACAGAACTGCTGACTACATCAGGAATTTGGAAGTTGTTTCTTCTTCCCCAACTTGAGCATTTAGATAGCCGTCTTGCATGTCTTAGCTTTCACATTCTGTGCAATTCTTCCGTTATCAAAGCTGGGCTGGGAAATTATCAAGATATGAAATTCCCGTCTTCTGCTGATTAAAATCCCTTAGATAGTATCATGACCGTGTTTCAAACTGCCAGTTTTTTTTCTCACTGGTTAGTCAGGTCTTGTCACATGACAACGCCCAACTAATATTAAATATATAGCAAAAACTAGAGCACATTTAAACCATAGAAATAAAAGTGCATCATCAATAACACTATCACATGTTATCAAAGTCAAAAAATTTGATAGCATTGTCTTGCAAACACTAAGAAGCTTTATAGCGTGTGACATTTCTAAACCAATACGACGCCTCATGAACACGGAGCTCAAAGTAAAGAAAAAGTGATGCTAGCTCACAGACATGAGGAATATATTGGGAAAAACACACTATTTTTCCACATAAACAAGTGTGTCATTAAAGCTAAAGGGATCACACAGAATACTGAAATTTTTAAAGTCATGTTAAATTTTTTTAAATTATTAAGCCCAAATTATTAAGATGATCTCACTGTACATTCTCATTATGAGATCAGATCCAGCCCTGCAAAAAACTACTGCTCTTCTGTAAACACCTGATCATTTGATCTAATTACACTCACATGCTGTCTCCTTGATTTATGCATTAAATATAATCCAGTCATGGCGATCGCATCATAACCAAACGGATCATAAACAAATCACAACAGCGCATTTACACTTTTTAAATGCAGTTTCTGCATCCGGTCAGGTATGTAGGGTTGCTTAACAGCCACAACTTCTAAAGAAACCGTCTAAAAGAAAATATGGGACAGGAATCCACAGCCAGGTGAACTGAAGGTAGAAAGATGTAAATTATGGCAAATTCTTTTGACCGATAACCGTTCATACTTGACAGTTACCACTAAACAGCAAGCAGAAAATGGGTGTGACCAATCAAATTATCTGTTTGGGTCTGGTTCTGAACTCTGATTGGCTGAGCTGAAGCTGTTATAAAAACACACATCGACTAAATTCTGCATTAATGCAATGAGATTAAGCGTTCCATGTATAGAGTATGGTGGCAAGTATATGTTCACGATAATGGGGGCAGTCATGAGCCGGCCCTGTAACCGGAAGGTCGCCGGTTTGATCCCCAGAGCTGACAGTACATGACTGAGGTGTCCTTGAGCAAGGCACCTCACCCCCAACTTCTCCCCGGGCGCCGTGGATAGGGCTGCCCACTGCTCCGGGCAAGTGTGCTCACTGCCCTCTAGTGTGTGTGTGCTCACTGGTGTGTATGTGGTGTTTCACTTCACGGATGGGTTAAATGCGGAGGTGAAATTTCCTCGTTGTGGGACTAATAAGGGTCACTTAATCTTAATCTTAATATAACCAAAAAAAATTTTTTAAATCACAAAATAACTGGAATACAATGATGAGCTTCTAAAGTTCTATTTATTACTCATACCTAGTCTAGGCCTAGTTGATATGAATATGCCAGGACCTGCCATGTAGATCAAACCCACAGATAAGGGTACCTTAGTAGCTCTCAAAAGCTGTCGTCGTCCACCACGTCCTTCAATTTTGCACAAACGTGTGATTTCCTCACACCGCAATGGACCACAATTTCTCAGGGAGAACATGAACGATCTGTCTTATCGCTTGCAGATGTATGCTTTAGATGTGGTACATCACTGCAGGTGTGCTATCATCAGTTGATGTTTTGGTATCCAGTTTATAACTATTCAATTAATATTAAAATATTGTGCAGCCCTAATGGAAATGGATATGTGACGCTGTCCATGTAAGAACCACGCAACATCCCTGTACACTGTTCACATAACCACGGCAGCCCTGAGCATCACGCAGGCGGCGTTCAGCAGCTGAGCAGTGGAAAGCCGGTCCCAGGAATAATGGGATGTCTTGTAGGCGGTTATTTAAAACGTTTACCCGCTACCGAGTGATGGCTGGAGGGCCTGAGGGTGCATTATCCTAATGACGTGCGAGCTGGGATTAAAATAGCACAACACTTCGGAGCACTGCTGCTCTCTGACCTCACTCTGCGTGGCAGGAGGCCGGGGAGGTGAGACAGAGCGGCTCTGGGGAATAAGTGGGCCAGGCGATCACGGCACAAAGGGAGGGCCGTCCCTCAAGAACCAGGTGACCGTTGCTAGGCAACCCAGGAAGCGGTCCATTGCGTCAGTCTCCTGAGATGTGATGGAGAGAGACTTGTTCAGCTTGACCATGGAGTAGCGCTAAGCAAGCTCAACTAAAAATAAAGCTTCTCTGACTGAGAACGCTCTCGTGCTAATGATGGCATGCAACTGACCATTTGGTTTGAACTTCTAAACCACTGACTGAGTCAATAGCAGATATTAATTACACTGCCTGGCAAAAGGTTGCTTGCCTTCTTTTATCACTTTAAGAAGAATTACCTGCAAACGCTTTGTTAACACGAATGAATGGAGTATTTTGCAAATAATGTGCTTTATTTTTAAAACTAAAATACTGAGCCATATAAGTGCAATAAGTTTAGCTCAGTGTTGTGTTTTTGTGTTAGATCAATATTAATGTTGTTTTGCTTTAGCCAGTGTGTAAAGCATCTTACAACCCATTTTGTTTGGCGAATGGTATTGGGTTAATTTCTGGCTGATTCCAGGTTGTTTAGCTGTTCTTCTCTCTCAGCTGCCGACTGAAAAGCTGCTCAGCGGTGATGACATTTTGGGAATTTAGTGTCGTCTCATCTTCAGGGTCTGTGCAAATCAGCTGTCGGTCAAATGCGATCTTAAAACTATCCATTTTCTGTTTGTGCGCAAAGTAAGAGGTTAAAAACGTTCAAATGACTTGAGCGTCTCCTATAGCTGTCAAACTCGTTGCTTAGCAACGGCGTCTTAGTGGAGTGGTACAGTCTGTGAAAAACCTGTGATGTTATGGCAAAACATCAGAGCGGTTAGAACACTTCTCCACCAATCAGCATGCATGGCTGGAACTAACTGGTGTATAAAAGGAAATATACAAACATAACAAATGCATACTTGAATATCTGAATTATTTGTGCCTGGCCTACTATTGAGCTGAGCCTCTACATTTACTTGTTTCAACTGTTGTTGAGAACTTTAAAGACGCTTTCCCAAATGGCGAGTAACAAGTAACTTGCATTAGTGCTTCATCAATGATGTATGAATAAGACACATGAAATCAGCTGAGTTTTAGCCAGAAGCAGCCCAGGCACAAGAGTTTCTGACTGGAGTGACACTTGTTTTTGTTTTTTCCACCCAATCTCCCCCAGTCACACAATGCTAACTAGCTGGGAGGGTGAAGGTTGGCACATGCCTGCTCCAAGTCATGTAAAGCACCAGTGCATTTTCTCAAGCTGCTGCTAACTCAGGACAGCTCAGTGCAAGAGAAAACTAAACGCCAATTCTGTGATCTAGCATCACGCTGAGCGATGAGGGAGGAGGGAGGTCCATTCTAGCCACCTACAGTGAGTAAGGTCAGTTATGCTCTCCTGGACTACCAGCCATGGATGGCTGTGGCATCACCAGAGATCAAACCTATGCAGCAAATATAAGCTACTGCCGTTCCTGTTTAATCTTTAAATCTTCTCTAATTCTAATTTAACTCGAGAAAGCTTCATAATTAGCTAACCCTGGTGTGTTGAATCTGTCAGACAGAGGACGAACACCCTAAACAGTGTAGTGCTGTGGCCCTGCATCATACATTTCATTCATTATTAGTCATCTTAGTACTGTGTGCTTAAACAGTCCGGTGCCCAAAGCCCCGTGTGTGGCAGCACTGCAGATGGAATACTGTGTCTTCATTATGTCCTGGAGTACGGCAGGTATGGCAAGAGCCCAAGCACACTCAGGGGAAAGTGTCCTCCGCCAGTCCTCTAAAGTCTCAGCTGGGAGACGAGTCTGCTGCGGCACAAACCCCTGCACTGCCCTGCATCGCACTGCACCGCCGTCACACCCAGTGCACACCACTGCATCCTAAACGACTTCCTAGAAGAGCCAGCACACAAAGCTTGTCTCGCTCTAAACTATGCTGTCAGTGATGAAGCTCTACTGAAAATCTAGTTCAGAAATAGCTTAAATAAGCATCCAACTGATTTTCTACATAGGTAAATCTTTAAATGGTTAAGCCAATCAGGGTGGTTTGATGTGAAATGCTCCATCTTCGATTCCCTGGCTGGGTGACCGGGGTCCTGTCTGTGTGGATCTTACATGTCCGTGGGTTTCCTCCCACAGTTCAAAGACAAGCGGTCACGCCAACTGGACATGCTAAATTGCCCCTAGGTGTGAATGTGTGTGTGATTTTATGCGTCTGTGTGTCTGCCCTGAGAAGGAACGTCTACCCTGCAACCCAGAAGGATAAGCGGCTTAGACTGCGTGACTAATAGCATGCATACAAATTTAGTAGGGCTGTGACACTAACCGCAATGCCACAGTCATATGAGCTATACCGCAGGGCTGAGCTCATTATCGTTGCACGCTTTTTAAAATATACACTTCTTTTTTTTGTTGGTGGTAGATTTTAATTGCAAGTGCTTACAGTGAATACATTTCTCTCTCTCTCTGTATTGCCTATACTGTTGATGCTAGCTGGATGGCATTATTTGATTCAACAACAGTCAAGAAGTTTCTAAGTCAAATGTTCTGTAGCCAATTTGGTCATGTTTTCTCTTTGAGCCAGGTACAAGGGGCAGCCGGGAATCTGGACGAGACAATGTGCCGTATTTGTAGGAAAAAAATATCTGTCTTATGAGTAAATACATCTAATCTAAGATCACATCTTACATTTAATCATCCTGCGTTTTGGCCAGACTTAGCAGCAGCACTCTTGCCTCAGGAGGAGGTACAACAAAAGGAGTGAAGTACCAGTTTTCTATTCATTTTCAAGATTTTCTGGCTTGTTAAGACTACATGTTTTGCAGTGTCACCACATGGTAGCTTCATTAGTTTCTGTCCTTTTTTAAACCAACATCTTCCATCCCTGGAGTTAATAAAGCAGTTTATTTTCTTGTATATATATTCCTGCCTCATTTTGAAAAGTATTCTCAAGAATGTATCTAATTTTAAGCCCTATGGTACTGAATCAAGATAGTAAAGATATTGTATTATTTACATGTTTTCCTGGGCTTCAAACTTGCACAATCACTCTCATTTCAAGGAGATTTGCACCAAATGAGGTCTTAAGAAAATGTTTATAAGAAGATTCCTTTCAGCTATTTGTTTGCTAATTTTAGATTATTATTATTATTATTATGCCATCAGATCAATTTAGTCTTACTTAAATCTAGTCATAATGGCCTCTTACATCACAATGATGAGTTTGCTTGATTCTAGTACCCGTTTTTTTGACACTGAAACCACTCTGAATGACTTTGTTGACGTCATCTGAACTATTCACAAATTTTGAAATTTCCCCTTTAATCATAAATTAATGGGCTGGCAAAAAAAAAATCTCAAACTTGCACAATTCTCCCCTTTTCTCAAATATAGTTGAACAGCTAAGATAACTGGGGTATGAAGTGTGCTTGTTTAACTTAGCAGTGGTGCTATGAGGCTATGAAATTGCACAAAAGTATGCTGCATGGCTAAAAACATCTTGAAGCCTGAATTTTTGTCATTCGTGCTTATTTTTATAGATAACGGAATGTCACAAGGTGTCTGAAACCACATAAGCAAGTCTATTTGAGAATAACAAGCACCTCAGTTTGAGGCAAGCGTGTCATGCAGTTTGTAAGGATGCTAATAGATAAGGTTTAAGCTTTTATGGCTTGTTAGCAGCATTAGTCTTGTAGTACCAGTGCAAATCAAAAAAATTAACTGCTGGCACCAATCATGTCTTGGCTGATTGAGTGCATATGTGAAACTGTGTAAATATTGCTTTTTACTGCATAAAGATTACATTATTACCCATTAAATATATATCAGTGGTGAGTCTACCTGCATCAGTTCAGGACACTCCGTTAAAACAAACTGACCGCTCATACGTCGGCATCCGCCCCAAACAGCCTGCAGAAACAGTCTGAACTGACTGGGTAAGAGGTGACAGACACTGGAACATGAAGTAAGACAACACAAGACGTCTAGACAGGAGGAAAACAGAGAAAGGTCTGATATGAACTCACATCCCTCATAATTACAGTGTAATCCGTGGTAAGGCTGCACAATCCATCACAGTGTAATCCAAATCGTGACTCTGGCCTCTGTGATTAGGGTAGTTAATCGCAGAAGGCCGCAAATTAATGGACTGCATTTAGCAGTATGCCCGCTGCATTATAATCAAGTATGCCTAGTTAAAAATAACTTGCATGTCAAATGAGGGCACAGACAACCCACAGGAATGCTCACTGTGGCTGTGTACATTGCACACTTCAAAGATTTCCTATTGAATGCTTTGTGTTCTGACAAATCACACTAGGCCACACAGCCTAACAAATTAAACGGAAACGACTGTTAATGGCAATTAATCAATCACAGTATCACAAAAACACCTTTTATCATTTTCTATCTGTGGTGTGAGAACTGTAGCCATATCAGCATTTGGAGCTCATGTCTCCACAAATTAATCTCACACATTAATCAACACACACGTTTTCCTCAAATTTGTCGTTGTTATGCTACTAACTATGCCTTAAGCCTCAAACACTGAATACAAAGCAGAGCAGTTATGTGACTGATTTATGTTCTGAATATCTGATCTTCAGCCGCTTGACCTGCATGCCCACTTATGACTCAGTCGCTTGCTGTTCTAAGCATTCCAGGTTCAATACGCTGCTCAAGGACTTGTTGCAGTTCTCTGTTGTTTTCAGCACAACCTGCAGCCTCCTTTCACTCAATGCACATAGTGGCTTCTTCCTGCGTATATTAGCCTCTAGAGTTCCGCATAGCTGACGATTCCCAAACTCTAAGCAATCAAACCTCATAAGTCTCAAGACCAAAATCCAAGCACCAAAGCCCCCCACACACTAGGTGACCCCTTGAACTGCGAGGACAAAAGCCTCCTAAAGTCTAAAGGGCCAAAACCTTCTATAGTCTGGGAGCCAAAGTCTCCTAAACTCTAAGGGCCAAAGTCTCTAAACTCTGAAAGCCAAAGATCATTAAGCCAAACCACCTAAACTTGACACCCAAATCCTTGTAAACTCTGAGGGCCAAAGCCTCTTAAACTTTGAGGGCTGAGCCTTCTAAACTCTGAGGGTAAGAGCCTCCTAACTTCTTAGGAACAAAACCTCAGAAACTCTGAGGGCTAAAACCTTCTAAACGCTGAGGCAGCGGTCACTAATAGGTGGACCGCGGTCTGAGTCCGGACCCGGATGCTGTCCTATGGGGAGCTGGAGCTATGCAAGTTAGACATTATGATGTTCCGGACCTTTGCTTGAGGAAATTTTCATTAATGAATTTTAAATAAAGACCCCTACTCTGAAGACCAAAGCCTCCTAAATTCTCTGAGCTAAAACTATCTAATGTACAAGGGCAAAAACCTCTGACAGTCTGAGGACCAAAGCCTCTGAAGCTCTGAGGCCTAAAACCTCTTAACCTCTGAGGCCTAAAACCTACTAAACTCTGGGAGCCAAAATCTACTAAAGTGTCCATGTCAAAACCTCCTCAACTCTCAGTGACAAAGCCCCTAAATTCTAAGGAACAAAACCTGAAACTCTGTCAACTAAAGCCTCCCAAACTCTCACAGCCAAATATTACTAAACTCTGAGGACCAAATCCTTCTTAACAAAGACTCCCAAACTCAGAGGAACAAACACAAAGGGCTCTGGAATACCGATGGTCAAAGTCTCACAAACTGTAAAGACTAAACTCTCCCAAAAACCCAAGGCTAATGACTCCCAAACTCAGAGGGCTTTAGTCTCCCAAACACTGAGCACCACTGCCTCACAAGCACTGAAAGACAAAGACTCACAAAATCTGAGGAACAATGACTCCCAAACTCTAAAGATCGAAAATCTCCAAATACTGAGAAACAAAGTCTTCCAAAGAGGACCAACACCTCACAAACTCTAAGGAACAAAGACTTCCCAATTCTAAAGGCTATTTTTGATATTTGAACATCCACAGTGGTTGTCAAACAGATATCCAGGTAACTGTGAAGAAAAATACAATACCTAATATTAATGTATGATAACATACAAACATGGTAAAAAATCCCCAACTATAAGAAACAAAAACCAAGGGCCAAAGGTTCACCACTATGAGGAATTCCAAGGTGTAGGGTGAAGGAACCGTGGGTGACATTTTTCAAGACATATTACCCATAAATTATACCTAAACAAACCCCTGGCTACAACCTAATGGTAGCACTAAACATAATCACAGACAAAAACAGCTTTTAAAAACCTGCCTCATGGGGTATGTTTACATTCTCTCAAAGGCCTGTAGAGACACTGCATGAACAGAGAAGCAGGGCATGAGAGGGCAGAGGTCATGCATACCATGCTGCCAAGGGAACATCTGCTTTTCAAACTGTAATGCTCTAAAATACCTCAAATTTTCCTCCACTCTTCTGCATTCTTCATTCCTCTCTCACCCATCTCCCTCTCTCTGAACAAACTAAGGAACCCAGTCTGAAGCCTGCAACCACAATCTGCAGCCAGACAACAATGCTACAACAGCAGGCAACACCACACAGCATGCTGTAAAAAAAGCATGACTCAAAATTAAGTCTCAGATTTTCAACAGAGGATTTTCAATCTGCACAGAATACATTCAGAGCAGATTAACTTGGCAGGATAATGCTCGTGAGAAACCGGGCATAAGCACTCAAAGAGGTCATCTTGGAGACAAAGGCGCGTGTGACGAGCTAGTAAAAGAGGTTGGACGAGTTCTTATGACGCACACACAATGGACCGAGTTCAGGGAAAGCAGGTCCAAGTGACTGGCAGCCATAAACTTGCAAATACTTCACATTTACTACAAACACGTGCGACTTAGGTTCCTAGAAAAAGTCGACCAAGGTCCATTCCCTTAAACCAAGACGAAGCCAGCCACAAAATCCAAGAGTTTGAGGTCAGTATGACCCCAAGGCTCATATTCTGATGAAGGCTAGCAGACCTTGCAATTTAAACTACATTAAAACTACAGTCAATAAGGTTATTGGCATGAACAGTCCCATTGCTGTCCTACGACTAACACCAACACAAGAGCATGGCAAACATATCCTTTGTACGTTTTAGTAGGTGTGTTGTGTATTTATCCATCTTAGTATTTAAAACTGCGGACTCACCTTTTAAAATGTGGTAACATACTAAAAGATTTATTTCAGCGTTTAACTGTTAGCTCTGGGCTACTTGTAGCTTGTCCAAAAGAGTACAGCCGAGTTCCACCCTTGTGTCAATCTGCGTTTGTGTCATGGCAAAGCAAACTGATCCTCCTTATCTCGCATCCACACAATCAAAGTGCACCCTGCGGTTTACAGTAGGCTACGCAGGGAAATCCTTGCCCTGCGTGACCCCTTTCTTTCTATCTCTTTCTGTTGCGCTCTCTGCCCTCCTTCGCTCCCATGATGCTCCTTTAGAGCCACTTGTTTAACAATCATCAAAGTGATATAAGCTCGTTTTGCAAAGCACCTGTATGTTTAAGACTAAAATGCACACAGTGCAACACAAAGTCTGAGGTGGTTTTGTACTTATCCCAAAGGGGTGCGATGAATTTTATTCCCATTCTTGGGAAATCACAGAAATTATTCATTCACTCCTCTCCTGCATCTCCCAACAGAACAGAACAGTACTAAGCTCATCCTGAAGGGTACCTGGGGCCTACAGTACTCAGAGACTTAAACTGAATTATTTCGTTTCCAGTCAAAACAGCCACTAAATATTAGCTATTCATTTTTCGGGGCATATTTCTGAGGAAATAAGATACAACACATCATCTACTTACAACATGAAGAAGAAATTAAAACAAAAAACAGGAGTTTCCAAATGGAACTTTTTAACCCTCGTGTGGTGTTCGTGTTTTCCACTGTTACTCAGTGGTCTGGTGAGCCCACCACATTATTGTTTTTCAAATCAATCCAGCCATAACAATATATGTAAAAACACCAGATGTTTAAAATATCGCAAGTGGCCTGTGTAGGGTTCTCGTCTAGCAGCTGTAGCCAGTCAGCAGCCTGTTCATGTTACAAACACATACATACACACACACACACACACACACACACACATTAGCAGCAGGCAAGTTACACAGCAAGGGTTCACCCCAACACCACACATGTAATATAAATGTGTAGGGGGTGTTTACACTGTGACGTCCTGAAAATGTGTTATTTTATATGTTCTTCACAGAAAATGAGCCAAAGCCAACTAACCCGAGGTTGAAATGATAATAAATCACTTCATTTTTTTCTTTAGGTAAGCATTGAAAATGGGTCCCACAGACCCACACACAGAAAATGTGACTCCTAACCACCATGGAAGACCTGGCAGACCATCAATACTTTGACCATCAGATAACCATTACTTAAAGCTTTCACCTTTGAAAAAGAGGAGAAAATCACGCTTCACTCTTAATTCAGATGTGAAAAAATCCACAGATGTTTCTGTCCATCCTTCCACTGTGAGACAACAACTTATTACTGAGAAAAGGCAACAGGCAAAAACGAAGAAAATTAGCTAATTAAACAAAGAAGCTGCGGGTGTTCTCAGAATAATGGACTGGCTGCTCCAGAGTCCCAGACTTCAACATCGCTGAATGTGTTTGGGAGATCTCGAATTTTGAGAAGCAGAAAATACAACCAACTTCTAAGACTGATTGACTTGATTGGTCACTGACTTATGCACAGCACTGCACATATGAGAGGATCTGCCACCACATCTGTAATGATGTTATAATAAACAGAACATTACCAAAATAAATGCATTTACAAAGGAAAGGTGCTATTGATCTGTGAACTTTTACAGATGCAGACAAAGGTCCTTCTTTTACAACAGATGGCTGAGGTTAACACATTTAAGCATCAGGGGGCTTTCCAGGAAGCATCTAATGGTATAGAGCAGTTAGCAAACAGGACTAAGACAGATGGCGCTGTGCCAAGTGGCTCTTAAACACCCGATCTGGGGCCAGTTTTGCTTCGTCTCCTAAGGTCCTGAATAGGATTTGGGGGGGTTGGGGGGCAGGTCTAACATCAGCACTAGAGGGAACATGCTGGAACAAGACATTCAGTACAAATGAACATCCTAGCTCTGTTTTCCAGCCAACACTATGTCCTGGACTAACAATGCAATGGCAATGGAATCAGTGCTGACATTCTGTTTTTTGGTCATTTCCTTTCAGCGAAATGAGAAAACAAACAAACAAACACATAAACGTGACCAGACTGGATTTATCTCCTTCCTTCTTTGTGCACGTAAGAAATCAGCTTCAGGAATAAGACCAAACCCAGACGCCACTGCGGAGTTGGGCCATTTTAAGTCAACCACACCCCTGACCAAATTTACTCTGCTAAATCCAGCTGCAGAGACCCCACCTCAACCCCAAGCCAACACCTGTCTCACTGGTTTCAACGTCAGCATTCAGAACCATGTCAGTGCCAAGTCCATTTTACTCTTTGGCCTTACTTTAAAAACTCTGATTACTCCATTAAAAATCCAAAATAATCAGCAGAGTTTTCTAATATTACTATAATTGACAATGACAGGCCTATTCAGTCATCTTAAAGAGCTCACACACTCACCTGTTCAGTTGCTTGTTAACACAAATAGCTAATCAGCCAATCACACGGCCACAACTCAATGCATTTAGGCATGTAGAGGTGGTCAAGACGACTTGCTGAAGTGCAGACCGAGCATCAGAACGGGGAAGAAAGGGGATTTAAGGGGCTTTGAACGTGGTGTGGTTGTTGGTGCCAGACGGGCTGGTCTGAGTATTTCAGAAACTGCTGATCTGCTGGGATTTTCACACACAACCATCTCTACGGTTTACAGAGAACGGTCCGGAAAAGAGGAAATATCCAGTGAGCGGTCAGTTGCGTGGACGAAAATGCCTTGTTGATGAGAGAGGTCAGAGGAGAACGGGCAGACTGGTTTGAGATGATAGAAAGGCAACAGGAACTCAAATAACCAACCAAAATCTCTGAGGAACATTTCCAACACCTTGTTGAAAGTCTGCCAGGAAGAATTAAGGCAGTTCTGAAGGCAAAAGGGGGTCCAACCTACTAGCACCTAATAAACTGTACCTAATAAAGTGGCCGGTGAGTGTGTATCAGAAAGCCTGTTTTTTTTAAATAAAAGAGTTTGATGTAGCATAAACACTCATGTGTTAACATACCGTTCACTCCCCAGTCTGAATGCTCCAAATACAGAAATTAACCTGTTTGGAATTAATTTCTTTTGTGATGTCACAGAAACATATTTCAACAACATATTTCTCTATTTAACCTTCAGCAGTTTAGCTCCGCCTATTCACAGTAAAGACGTGATTCGGCCTGGACTGCTTTTTAAATGTGGCACAATGCAGGGCAGCCAGTCTTAAAGGCACAGTCCTAAAAACAGCCTGTTTAATTCTAAAGGCCAAAAGGGGGTCGGCCAACAGTCATGTACGAAAAAACAATAACTGTTTTTGGTATATAGACCCTCACAAATGTCGAAAATGACAATAAATGTAGGCTACGTGTCCTTTAAGAGTCATTATGTAGCAACTACTACAAATTATTGGGTAACTACTTTGAAGGTAATGTGTAGGCTACGTAGTCGTGAGAATGAGGAACTGAAATGTGGGTCCACACACAAGACCTCTACAGTTAAAAGGGTTAACTGACTGCCGTTACAGAAATCAGGATTGCGATAGATTGACACAAACGTTGACCTTGGAGACAAGCCAGATGCTCTCTCTGATTGCTGAAGAGGTGAGATGATTTGATGGCTCAATTAAGACAGAAATTAAGATTTGATTGGATGGCATTGAGGCTTCATCAGTTCACTAAAGAGGAGAAGAAGTGAAACGTGCAGGGTCACTGGGTTAGACCTTTAAGATTTAACCTTTCGAAATATAACAACAACGTACCTTTATAAAATTGGCTGAATGTACAGTGACGTTACACAAAATATTAGCCCTCAGTAACAGATTTCCTGCATCAATAATGACTATATCATTTATTTAAATGCGTCAAAATGAACTAATTTTGCCAAAGACCAGCTACAATCCTTTGTTAGGGTGAGATATTGCCTTATACTCCTGTGCCATTGTGAAGGGTGCCGTTTGAAGCTAAATATAGTAGCTGATGCAGTAATAACAGTGTAATATAGTATTATTATTACCGGTATAGGCACTACTTAAAGAGGAACTCCACTGATTTTTCAAAAATTCATGGTGGTGGTGATAGTAACCCAATGTCTAAGGAGCTGAACAGCTCCCTCTCAGAAAGTTGTTACGTGACATGGTTATGAATACACGGCCTGATGTCCGAGACACTGCTTTACCATAGCTTTGTGACAACTCTGTGGACTAAAACAGATTTTAACACCTGGAGGGTGTTCCAAGGCGAAGTCCCCAAAGAAAACGTACTTTTAGACTGACCATTATTTTACCACCATTGACGATACATAAAAACTGAAAAGACACATCTAGGTTCACTGCTGGTTTTGTACAGTACATTAAATGGCCATATTTGCACTGTAGACTTCAAGACCCCTGGTTCCCTTCACCACCACTGTAAGGAAATCTGAGTCGCTAAGTTTCTCTACAAATGAATCATCTCACATCAACCCACTCTGAATAACTTCGTTTACATCTCAGCCACTGAATTAACCGGAAAATTTGAAAAATCGGTGGGAATCTCCTTTAAGAGATCCATGTGAATGGATTTGCACTGTGAGACTCACAGGTGAGCTGAGGTCAGTCATGACTGCTGTCATCCAGCGACAAGGGACAGTCCAGCAGCTCACTAACTAGCTAGTTACCCCACACAAACAGTGAAGAAGAGCCTACAGGAGATAACAGATATCTAAATAAACTGACCACAGCAGCAAACAGCCAGACTGAATACTTCTACTGTCGACAACATGACAGCCTGGTGAAAAATGGCACTAACGCTGGCTTACTTCGTTTTTAAAGAGTCGTAAAAATAAAAACCTCACAATATGCAAATGATGAAAGCCAGGATGTGCCTCTATGGAAATGACAATAATGTAGAAAATGACAGTTGGCTCGCTATGCAGAAAATGACAGTTAGCTATGCAGAAAATGACAGTTATGAGGACATAATGTACAGTAACGGTACACAAAACACGAACCTAGCTAACCCAGCTCTGAGGAACACGGCTCGCCTGCACCGTCGTCTTCAGCTAACGTTACTAAAGCGAGCAGAAAGCAAATATTTCACATCCCATGAGCACAACAACCCTCTACATGACGAATAATGAGTAAAATAAAACCCCAGGGCGGTTTACAACTCTAAAACGAGCTACTACTGTGCCCGGAAAGATGTCGACAGCTCGAACTGTTACTTCTCGGAGCCGAAGAGCGTGAACTTGAAATTTTGTTCAAGTCGAGCGAACGACGCAAACTGTCATTGAAATAACGAGGCTGAAGTTGGCTTCTTCTACTCATTTCCCCGTTCCACCTTAAATGGAGCGGCAGTGGCATTCTGGTACTTGAAGCGCCAGAACGTAACTGCTGCACCATTTAAGGTGGAACGGGGAAATTCGCAGAAGGAGCCAACTTCAGCCTCGTACTGAAATGTCTGCAAAAAGGGGCAAAAAGGAGAACTTCCAACATGAACGTAATGAAAATGATATTAAAAGTAATAAATGAATTATTTATCATGTTAACTCACGCCTATCCTGACTGCCTGTCAGCGGCTATCAGCCGAAAAGATCACGAGTGGACCAAAAAGAGGGGAGAGCAAAAAAAATAAAATAATCTCTCATTATGTGAGCAAAAAACACATTGTGTTCAGATTACCTTCTAACTGCCGTCCTTCCGCGGGCTCTCCCCGGCACACGCACTTTTTTCCCAGTCGCTCGTCGCCTTCTTCACCTCTCCGGCGAGTACTGTTGTATTTTTAATTGTATGAAAAGTGTGTAATTTTTTTTCCTGTCACAACTCTCTTTCCTCCATATTTGCAGCTCCTCCACCAACAACAACATTAGTGACGTCACGCCCCCCGCGCGTCACGTGACTCGGTGGTTTTTCTAAAAATAGACCAGCGCGACCAAAAAGTCCGACACGACGGGATCCAGAGCGCTGGACATCACCGCTGTCCGGTTTTCTGAACCCCCACCACAAGCACTCCCTTCGCCGTCTGAGCTCTGCGCAGTGCTCGGGCTCGGAGTCGGTGCGAAATGTTGTGCACAGTGTCAGAAGCGACTGCGAGGCAGCGTGAGGTGAGGGCGCCCCCGCTCGGCACAGCGGCGCAGTGCTAGACACCAGACCTCAGGGCCAAAGGTTAACATGCACATCTGAGCGTGTTTTCTGCACCTTTCAGCGTTTCTTTGCACAGTTTAATGTTTTATCTATTAGCCATGCGATCCAGTGTCTATCTCATATAGTCTTTTAAAATAAAGAGTAGTTTGTTGATATTTTAGTGGCATAAAAGAACACATACAGACATCATGGTGGTCCGGACATGGGGCACACCCAAAAAAATGCATCTTCAGGGGTTGTTTACTAAAGACAATGGTTTTACATAGAACCATGAGTTCTATATAGAAGCATGTAATGCTTAAACGTTTTTTTTCCATGGTGAAATGGTTCTCCAGACTGATTGAGAATGTGTTGTGCATGGTTCTGTACAGATGGTTCTATATAGCACCAAAAAGGGATCTGCTATTGTTATGATGTCAAGTCAGTAGAAGTAGAAGAACCCATATTGGTGCTACATGGAACTATTTTTGAAAAAGGCTGTATATAGAGCCATATACAGCACATTCTTCATCAACCTGAAGAACAATTTCACCAGGCAAAGAACCATTTAAACATGCAAATGGTTCTATACAGAACTTATCGTTCTAAATAGAACCATTCCCTTCAGAACCATTGAACCATTTCGTAAAAGTGAACAGGAAGACAGATGAAAAAGAAAAAGGAAATAAACAGTAGGAGAAATTGTAGTGAATAAATGAACAAATTAAATACATGATTTAATATTTTATACCCAGGAATATGCATATTGATTATGATCGTTTATAAACAATTGATACTTTTCAATAAATGAATAAAAGAAATAAATAAACACTCAGTGGGAGAAAGTCGGTATGTCAAAGATGCCACACACACAGGGGATTACAACATTCTGCAGTTCTACTATTTTTGCTTGGCTCTTTTTCTCAGCTGATCTTAAGGGCCTTTAATGTGCCTCAGGCATTTATTCCATTTTTCTGCGTATAGTTCTGATTTGTTAATTAGTCTGTCAGATAATCTTTCATAGGTTGCCACTCTGCCTAATAGGAAATGCCACTCTTCTAGAGTGAGAGCTCTGTTTGACTGCCAGTCTTGCACCAGACTCCTACCATCAAAGCAGTATGATCCCAGGAGAGATGTCTTGGTTGGGGAGGGATTGCTTAAAATATATAATTGCAGGGAAAAAGGAAATTGATGGTCTACTATCCTCCCAGTACAATCATGAACCTGACACCAAAAAACTTTGCAGTCTTGCGGCTTCAGAACACATGTGCACTAATTACCCGTGCAGTTTTATGTAGTTCCTCAAGATTCAATATCAGTTTATTGTCATATGAATTCAGAATACTGGTGCATTCAAAAATATAATGTAGCATGCCCCTGCATATAAAAATATAAACATAAATAGAAATACAATGTAAGAGACCACATGTGAGTTAATACGGTGTGCAGCAAACTATTGAATAATACAGTGTAATATTGCAATGTACAATCTAAATAGGGAGATATGGTCAGTCAGTGTTTGCTGTTAAGGCCTGGGGCCATGTGTCTCATGTATCACTGCACATTATAGAGGCGTAACCAAGGGGTGGCCATGGGTGTCAGCACCACCCCAGCATGAGGTATGAGAGGACACATGAAGCTGAGAGCCACCATGCCATGTCATAATATTTCCAGAAACGTAGTCATATGTATTCATTGTCATATGTGTTCAGAATACTGGATATTCATTCATATCAGTGCCTCATGTATAATACTCTATGTGTAATGCAGGTAAAATGTCCTTACATTGTAAACATTCTTGCTTCTATTTTTTTTATAACTGTTTATATTGTTCATTTTGGTGAAGGATAGAGTTTATATTTGTGTCTTATTTTTAGCGTACTATACTAGTTTACTGGTGACCTGTCCAGTGTGTATCCTGCCTTCCATCCAATATCTGCTGGGATTGGCACCAGCTCAACCCACGACCCAGAAGGATAAGTGGCTTAGAAGGTTCCCTGTTGTGCGACTAATAAAGGATTACCTTATCTTATCATATCCAAAAATATAATGCAGCATGCTCCTGCATATGAAAATAGAAATAGAAATAGAAGTACAATAAGGGAAGTAAATATTGCCCATACTAGGCTAGTACAGTAGACAACAAGGAACAATAAATATAGAAATAGCACGAGTACAGGTGACCAGCAGCATGAAACAAGGGAGATGGCAGTAATAGCACCACATTGTGAGTATATAGTGTAGCAAGGTGTAGTACTATGTGCAGAATAATACAATGTAAGAGAGCACATGTGAGTTAATACAGTGTGCAGTAAACTATTGAATAATACAGTGTAATATTGCAATATATGCAATTAATCTGTTTTATGTATTCCCTGCACATGTTGTTCCGGCACATGTCATTGCTTTCCTGCAGTTTTGAATATTCCTGCACATTTACATTTTTTCCTGTATAGTTATATACAGTCAAGTCATAAGCAAAAGTTTGAACACCCCTGACCTGCATTTTACAGTTTATTGTTATTTCCCATATGATGCACTCCATAAATAAACAGTAATTGTGCATTACAATGTGTAAAAAAAACAACAGTGGTTGGATAGTGTAGTGGGTAACACCTCTGCCTTCTACGCTGTAGACTGGGGTTCAATCCCCACCTGGGTAAAACACCATACACCATACACCTTGGGCAAGACTCCTAACACCACCTTGGCCTACCTGTGTAAAAAGATCAAACTGTAAGTCGCTCTGGATAAGTAGCGATGTAAATGTATGTATACAATGTAAATGTAACAAAATGTGTCATTCCCCTGGGGCGCTCAGACTTTGGCATACAACTCTATGTCCTTGCACAGTTCCATGTATTACACTGCACAGTTTAGCATTTGTCCTGCAGTTTGAAATAATCCCAGCTGTGGATTTTTTGGATGCATGTTAAAAGTACAACACAGTCATAATTCATTGTCAAATACAAAATGAGTCATTTGTCTTATTTTATCTTGTTCTTCACATTTTAAGCAACCAGTTGTAGTTTTGTTCCTGTCCCACACTCATGATTTTCATCTTCAGAGGCACAAAAATCAAATAACACATTACAAGATTAAATGATTTGCATTGAAACTGCATCGCATAGAAGTTCAATAAATATCTCAACAAACACAAATAACTACGTTTTTTTCTATAAATACGTTTGTCCCACAGTTACGTGTCCTCGTCGTAACACTGAACATGTGATTTCCAATAACATTTTTTCAAAGCCAAATAAATCTAGTTTCCATGGAAACATAAGACACCAAAGAGCAGGAGGGCTAAGATTAGTGTCCCTGAATGGAGGTAAATATCATCTTTTCATGGTCAATATTTCCTGTTTGTCCTGAACCTAGAGCTTTATGACTCGTACGTTTCGAATTAGACATTTAGAGCCATTTGATCTTCCTGTCAACTTCAAACGTATTAGGAACGGTGCTGAAACTAACTGCGCTGTTAACATTCATACTCAGAAACCGTGAAAATGTCTTTACCGTGATGAATCATTATCGCAACAGTGTCGCAAAACAACAATTTCTCTTAAGGTCTACTTGGTAGAAAAGATTGGAGACAGTGACCATTTTCCTCACGCACTTTCCTGTATTACACTGCTCAGATGACTGCATGACCACCTGCATGACCATCTAGTGATCTCCCTGCACAGTTTCATGTAGTCTCTACACAGCATGTAATCGCTGCACATCGCAGTGCTTCCTCTGTTATACTGTAGCACATTATAGTGTTTTCCATGTGGAATTTGATGCCATTCATGGCTTTTATTTGGGAAGGACACTACAGATAATTATTGTTATATGCAATGTACCACATGTACAGTCATATGCAAAAGTTAGATGGCCCTGGTCAGATCAGACGCTGCTTTTCTTTTTCTTTTCTTTCTATTTTTTTTACGCAGGGGCACAACCAAAGGGTGGTCATGGGTGTCATCACCACCACAGCATGAAGCATGAGGGGATACGTGAAGCCGAGAGCCACCATGCCGTGTAATAATATTTCCAGAAACATAGTGGCGTGGTTTTGGTGAGCAGGAGGGGGACTAAATATCTTCACCCCTCCACCAAGCAGACAACAGAGACTTACGCCCATGTATGAACTAGATGCTGAGAGCATAATGGACGGTCCATTGTCAACAAAACAACTCTAGGAGTGCCTTATTTTTATAGCTGGTCAAAACCTAGGTGAGACTTCAGCTCAGATGGGAATCAGTTGTGATTGGCCTGTTTACATACCTTCATTCAGCAGTCTGTCTCTGTAACCATTATGATTATTGGGCTTTAATTGTTGACTGGCATACTCTTTTTCAGCGTTCAGTGCATTAACTTTTCCATTCGTTTCACGAGACTTGTTTTTTAGAAGTTCATTGCATTTTCTGCTTCTCATGATCCATAAAAGGGGGTCAGTCCACTGACACCACTAGCTTATTTCTTTTATTGCACATTTTTCACAGTTTTGCCTGATTTCTTTTCTCAGTGAGGACTTCTTGACAGCTACGCATCCTTTCAGACCCATAGCATTAGTTGTGTTCTCACAATGGAAGGACGGACAGAATCACCTGTGGATTTTTTCAGATCTGAAGCAACAGAGGAGCTTGTTTTTTCTCCTCTCTCTCAAAGACGAAAGCTTTAAGTACTGTTTATCTGAAGAGGACAGTTTTGGTGTCTACCAGGTCTTGCATGGTTGTTAGGAGTTCCATTTTCTCTTGTTTCTTTTCACATATTCTCTTTTTACTGTATCTTATACATAACTTATACTGTTATGTTCTTATACATGTGGAGTATGTTATGTTAAATTTCCTCAGAAATATCTCCTGAAAATGAACAACTTGCACCTAATGGCCAATTTTGATGGGAAGTAAAATAAATTAAGGTTCTCTGACTTTTGCATAGTATAGTTCAAATACATGGTTTCTTTCCAAATGCTAAACATTGAAATGCATAATGCAAAAATACATTTTTGGGCAATTTTCATACATCTTCAAATGTATTTGATAAATGCACTGTACATGTATTTCATTTCCATATTGGCAAGTATATGTATACACACACACACACACACACACACACACTCATACACACACTCACTTCGCTTCTTTAATGACTGTTTACTTTCTTCTCCACTCAGAAGGTTGCCATGGATGCACCTGCCTGCCTGCTTGCGTGTCTCAGCCACGTCCACAGGACATTGACTGTGTCCTCTGACACACACACGCACACACACACGCACACACACACAGTCACACAGCTGTAATACAAACACCTGCACCCTGTATGTGTCACACATTCACAAAAAAAGACAGACACAAATACACATAACATCAACATAAGTTGTGATTTTATGTATGTCGTTTTCACCATTTCCAAACCTTTCTTTGTGGAAACCCAGTATTATTTGCAGTTATTATATGGTTCAATACCAAGTTTGCATAATTAGTCCTTCAATCAGCCTCAAACAGATTCTCAAATTATTAACAAATTCATTCAAATTATTAACAAATTCATCCTGCAGAGCATCTACAGCGGGCTAATCAAACAATGTGTGATCAGTTGATGTGAACAAGTCTATCTGATTGCTGGGCGGCTCAGGGTGAAATCTGGTGCCAAATGTGTGGTAGTCTAACTAGCTCAAGAACTATTAACTACTTTTTGAAAATTAGAAATTCTCATTGCTTCTTAAAGTTTGTTTGAAACCCCTTTCACCCTGTTCTTCAATGGTCAGGACCCCCACAGGACCACCACAGAGCAGGTATTATTTGGGTGGTGGATCATTCTCAGCCCTGCAGTGACACTGAAACTGTGGTGACAGGTTAGTGTGTGTTGTGCTGTTATGAATGGACGGCCCACAGTTTGATTTGATTTTCAGTACTAGGTTCATGATTCAGCATGAAGACGATGATGGCTATATCCACATTGCTGCACAGCTTCCTAAAGAACATGGAAGCTTGTTCAAAGTTCATGCATTCCATGCTGGTCTGGTGCTGGTTTTAGCTGGTTACCCAGTATAGTCTTACTGGTTGGCCGGTGTACCAGCATCCAAAACACATATGCTGGTTTTGCTGGTGACCAGTCTTGCTTGTCCATGCTGGTTTTCCTAGCACATTACTGCTTTGCAATAGGACAATGTCACAAAGCATTGGTGGGCCCTTATTAGCTGTTCCTGATACTAATTCTAACACACACACACACTCACAGATGTACACAAAAAAGCTTCTATACACACACCCCCATCCTTGTGAGCAGTCATTATGCTGAAAGCCGTAAACACTATTGACAGACAGCGTATAGCAGGCATCAGGGAGGGCCATCAGGCCCCCTGCTAAAAGGCAGGGGGAAAAAATGAAAAGCAGCTAGCTCACTCTTTTACGTCAGCGGCTCATTCATATGAAGCCAATGAGGCACGATCAATGGCCACACGGTGATAGATAAGACGAGGGAGCTAAAAATAAGCGCAGGCCCACGAAACTCACGGCTGCGGCACGTGAGAAACAAAAAGGTGTTTGTTCTCCTCTTCCGACTGAAAAACAGGATGAGGGCAGGAGGAAGGAACCATCGAGGAAATGCAAGTGGAGAAAACAACACACACACTCTCTCTCTTCTTTCTCTCTCCCTCTCTCTCTCTCTCTCTCTCTCTCTCTCTGTGAGGTGACAAGTGTGCGGCACTGCAGGTGAGGACGAGCAACACCACATAATGAGAGCTAATTGAATTAAAATAATAGTTTAGTGAAAAATCTAATTTCCCCTAAATCCTAATGTAGTCAATCTATAAAGGTACCTTTGGTGTCCAGTTTGCCCTTCGCCCTTTAGTTATGAGGCTAAAGGGCACTAAATCCCCCTCTATCACTTAGCCTTTAGCCCTAAGTTTCGCGCGTTCACGCCTAGTGGTAGGGTGTCCCGATTGTTGTTGAGATAGAGGGGATAGGGTGAAGTGTTAGGGCTACATGGCCTTCCAAAGGGAGGTTTTTCAAAGGCTCGCTCCAAACGGATCGTTATGAGAAAAAAGGACAAAATGGCGAAATGGCTGACCAAAGAAACCCACAGAAATGTTCATTAAAAATTCTGATAACCATTGTATTATCTTGATTTAATGTCTTTTCAGTGTATTTTGGTCCTTTTCCTCATAACAAGAATTTAAAAAATCACTACTACTATGCTAATGGCTCGATAGCTAGCTAGCTAAATTTCCTGTTCCACCTTAAACAGTCCAGCAGTTCTGACGCCTGAAGCGCCAGAATGTAACTGCTGCTCCATTTAAGATGGAGCTGGAAAAATTGCACAAGAAGCTGGCGAATAGCTGACTTCAGCTTCATATCCCCAAAGAATTGGGGTGGGTGATAATAAATAAGTCGAGGCAAACTGACAGTCGAAAACAAGGGGAAGGGCTAAAAATAAGAAACGGGATTGGGCCTATATAATATATATATATATCAGGCTCCAATTCAGCACAGTGTGGTGCGGCGCATTCGGTGTGTGGTGGCCTTAACAGAAGTGGGTGGTTCAGGTCCACAAAACTTCTCAAATTAGCTCAAACCAGCAGCAGAGATGTTCAGGCAGTTGGAACAAAATCCTGGGGTGGATTTTAGCTTTTTGGAGTTACCCACCTCTAGGAGCTAATACAGCAAACAAGTAATGCCTAAGTCATCATGCACTTGGCTCAAAATACACCGAGTTGTTAAGTAATCTAAAACTCAAGTCTTGCAACTGGAGCAATGAGGCTACTGTAGCTAACAAGTAATGTGTTTACCATACCTAGTGACATCATACAAACAACATGGCTAGATCATCACAAACTCCCACAATGCGCTGCAGCAAGTAGTGCGTAATGGATGTACCCCAGTGGACGAGGAAATGTCTTTAGGTTTTCTTATGCAACTTCTACGTGGACTGATCCCACAATATGTTGTAGAATATGGCCAATGTTGCAGCACGACGAAACCCACAAAGTCTATGTTTACTTTCAATACAAACACCCTACAATAATGATTAGGAACCATTTCTGTTCCCTATAATCAATCTCAAACTGTGACTATTAAAGCTAGGCCTTCGGTTGAGGTCATAAACATCAAACCGACTCTACAAAAAGGCTCTTGCCTTCTGCTCCTATTCTGGCATGCATGTAGCGCTAAGCTATCAGTGATTCACATAAATGTTTTATGGTTGTTCCAGACATCTAAAGCTTCCAAAAGATGCTCTGGCACAGACTTACCACCACTGTTTCCCATTTCTAACATCTCACTGAAATGCATTAGTGAGGCGACCACTGGTGGTCAGGTGTGTATCTGGGACTTCTGTTAGCTGTTAACAGCATCAGGTCTTACAAAACCTTGTTATACAGCATCTCATTACAAACCTAAAGTTATCTAGCAGTGTACGATCACGCAACGGCCTTCAACTACATATCCAAAGCAACATATCATAGTCGGGAAACACGCATTCCATTAGGAATAGCACACACACATTTTCTAAACAGCTTATCCTTCTGGGTCGCGGGGGGAGCTGGAGCCTATCTCAATGAGAAAAATGGATTTAAGGTACACAATTTGACCTTAAAACCACTTTTGTACATTTGAGGGCATATTTACATTGTTTGTACATTTACATTTACGGCATTTGGCTGACGACTTAAAATTTGATAATTTTACACAGGCAGGCCAAGGCGGTGTTAGGAGTCTTGCCCAAGGACTCTTATTGGTGTAGTGTAGGGTGTTTGCCCAGGTGGGGATTGAACCCCAGTCTACAGTGTAGAAGTGTACCTTGATGAACAAAAGATTTACCTGCACAGTATCTTTATGTCTAATAGTGTAGGTACCACTGAGAAAAACATCCTGATTAGATAATGTTCCGTTGGGTTTTTCACAAATTTGTCCAACCAACGCTTAATAATGAAATAAGAGTATTACTACAGTACTAAAAGACGTTAAATACAATAAGCATGACAATCATATTAAGCAAAAATGAACTACAAATTACAGACATTAGGACTCTCTGAAGGCCTGAAAGGCCCTGAGGGTTCCAATTTGACAATAATAGTGATTAGGCCACTTTTGTGCCCTATGAAAGTCCACATAGTGTATGATTGTGGAGAACAGTGATAGGGGACGATTTTAATTCTCAGTTTTCTATATAGTGCTCCTGATTTTCCAGTGTTTGCAATAACCCCTCTTATTAAAGCTCATCAAATCATAGGGCCAGTATATCACTACTGACATCAGCCAGTTTTTACCCTTTCAATGGAATATGAAAAGGTTTCAGACCTTTATACGCATGCCAGTCGTTTTCTAGTTAAACACTGAACTAAACGCCTTGACGTTAATTAGGCAACGGCAGCTCTGATGTTTTTTCTCCGAGCTGAATAGCTACTGTTTTGGAGATTGTTCTCACAACAGCAATGAAACCAAATGCATCAAGCATCTGATAGAATGAGTGATGATCTGCATAACTGCTTATATTCAAATACAAACGGCTGAAACTGAGTGAGTGAGAGAGTTGAATGCCGGTTTGTGTGTGTGTGCGTTAGAGGCTCAGCTCGAGCCATTGGTCTCCATGGAGAGCCGTCTGCACTCCCAGAAGCTATGAGTCACCGTTAGCGCACAAAATAAATGGATGTGTAAAACATAGCAGATTCACACACACACACACACACACACACACACACACACACACACACATACATTTTAAAAACACAGCAATTACAGTCTTACCATCATGATCGTTACACACACATACACAAATACATTGACGTCAGTATGACATCAGTCATCTAGACATTGTTATCTGCTGCTTTTAGGCTATTTTAGCAAACTGATATCATACATACACTTTTCATTATTCGCTAAATGAACCCCCCCCCCCCCCCCCCCCCCCCCCACACACACACCTCCATGTGCCCATTCCTCTATGTTTGTGGCCTTACTGTACAAATTTTCCATTTGTCTGTTCATTATTAAACAACATTGGTTAAATAGCAGCACAGATCAACACATTTCACGTGTTTGAATGGCTAAATGAGGAAATCACAAACATGTAATTATTCCTAAGTTGAGGTTGTTTTGTACATTCTTTACAGGGACCTACAGGAACGCTAGAAAAGATGTGCGGAGGGCCATCGAGAGCAGGGTTCAACAACGTGATGAGAGGCTAATGTAGCTAACACATAATGAACGCTTATAGTCCCCAGTTTAGCCCCCAGTTTAGCACATACTTGCCTGCCTCAAACCAGACTGAGCTGTCAAGTATTGTCAAATAGACATGTGGTTGTGTATTTGGTTGCTGACATGCTGTAATGTATGAAAATGCAGTGAAGTAGGAATTTTGATAGGAAACAATATGACTATATTATATTGTGAGTATTTCTCACAATGTTCTGATAAGAGTAGTTTTCATTTGATTTGATGTGCTCTTTGAGAAAAATTGCCATAAACTGGAACAGCATTACTGATCTCTGAATATGTAACTGGAGCTTTTGAGACAAGCCGAGCATCCACACACACACAGAGAGACGTGATGTAATATTTGTGTGATTTCAGATTACTTAGTGCTGCACTGAAGCAATGACTGCTCATGAGATAGCCGGCGGTTCTTTAGTATATTGTTAGGATGGGAAAATGAATTTAGTGGACAGATGCTGGACCACACTGGCCTCCTTGACCTTGGACATCTCCTACTGCCACACAATTGCTTTTGTTCTGTCAGAGGACAGGCTGATTTCTCTCTCTCTCTCTCTCTCTCTCTCTCTCTCTCTCTCTCTCTCTCTCTCTCTCTCTCTCTCTCTCTCTTTCTCTATCTCTTTGTAACATTTCATTTTTCAGTTTATTTGCATGGCTGTCAATATTCAATTCAGCCAAAACAATGCAATGCCTGAGCTGAAATATAAAACATTACTTCTAAATGAACAGGACTATACTTCCACATCTGCTAGGAGAAATGAATCCTGTGCAAATACAAAAACACAACAGCCATATAAACTTGTGCGTGTGTGATGTACATATCCCCATTCAAATATAAGCAGCAACCTAAATGGGGCGGCATACGCCAGCCACCTCAATAATATTCTTTTATATGCAGGAACAAAACAACAATTAAAACATAATTAACTTTGATTAAAAAAAGTAAGAAAATCTCATCTCATCATATGCAAGGCAATCTCATCCCATGGTGGCTTGGGGGTCCTAAGCAACTGCTTATGCTGCTTATAGCAAGAAATGGAACAGCCCTGCACCTCCTCACGAGTAGTCATGCAACCAGCAAAGCAGATTAGTGATAATGGTAGTTGTAGTCCATCGGTTAGGCTGAACGCTACAGCACAATTCCATAATGTTTGTAAGTAAAGGGTCTTGTGAAGAACAAAATGCCCAAAAGTTGTTTCTTTTGAGGCTGTAATAGTTGAAGTCAGCCCAAAATGTCTCTGAGGCAACCCTGCTGTGTCTATTGACTTTAGCCTGTATCCTTTTTTTAATGAACTGGATAAAATGAAGTATCACACATTAAATAACAATGAGCCTTACATTTAGGTAATAAATTATTATGTATCCTGTTTTGATTTTATTTTTTTTGTTACTGCAGCCATATGTGTATTCCCGAGCTCCTACTACTGTGGGTTTCCTCTCTTTCAATGTTGCACAAGTGCTACTTGAGTTGTAACAGTGCCTCTTGTGGGGAATTTTAATTTGAAGTATTGTGGATTGTTATCTATGTGTATGTTTCACAAATAGTACAATTAGATTTAAAAATTCAATTAAAAACTTGAAATAAAAACAAAGTAAAAGTAAAATAAGATATAAACACTGCTTCTGTCATTTTCTTTTCACATTTAAAATGTCAAATTTTTACACTAATTGTTTGTTTATTTATTTATTTTTATGTATTATTAAGTGCTACAACACTTTTCTACTACCTGCTCAAAAAAACTGCAGCCCTCTTAACTTATAGGCATATGGAAAAGTTTAGGTAGCCCTGGTCAAATGACATGTTTTGTTTATTTTCTAAATGAAAATATATTAATGGATCGGCTCACTTTTGCACATTTTAAAGCACAATTACTGTATATTTGCTACGTTTAATATATTGGGGAAAAAGTAAAGCATAAAATATGGCCTGTGCAAAAGTAATGGCACAATTTAGGGTTTCTGTTTTATTGTTTTCCAACATCTTAAACTTGAAGAAATGTGCCAAAAATGACACACTTAAATGTGTTCTCTGTAGAGGATGCATTAACTTACTGTTACTTAGAAAATCAACATGTACTTTGACCTGGAGTGCCCAAACTTTTGCATACATATATAGCAGCCTAATAAAGAACCCTTGGAACAAAAATGGATGGAGTTAAATGATTTAACACGATTAATACATAAATATAAGGCATAAACTCTAAAGACAGAGTAATTTCAGTAAACAATTAGTGAAATACTTTGTAGATGACAGTTGTTACTTATTTGCTGTTCCTAAAACTCTGAGACATATTTAGCTGCTCTCTCTCAGCTTTCTCTCCAGGTATAACAAAGTTTTTCAGAGTCGGGAAGCAGAGAGAAGGCATTCCATTTTTGTTACATTTTTTCTAAGAAAGTCTCTTATTTTCAGCAGTAAAGATGAACATGTGCTTCATCTTCTACTTCCAGCAGACTTCAATGTCTAAATGCAGTTTCCTGCCTCAGCAGCCAGGTTTTCTGCACTCCTACAGGCTCTGGGTGTGGATTGTATATTTGGTTTGATTTTTTTTTCTTTCTTGGATGTGTTTAGTGGAGGTGCTATTTGGATACATAGCATTTTCATTTATTTTGGTATAAATTTATCTCACTTTTTCACTGTCAACTATTTGTTGGCAAGAATTAATTACTGATTTATTTGGTTTCATTAGTATTATATGGCCAGTAAGATGTCAGACCGGAAGGTATAAAGTCTCAATTCTACCTTAAGTTCTGTGTACTTTTCTCCACTTGTATTTAGTTTTTATTTTAGCTTTTCCAATTTAAGATCTAAATTCAGTCATCATATATACAGTTCTAGGTAACGGTTTGGGCACCTTTGGCTAAATTACATATTTTGTTGATATTTGAAGTGAAAAGACGTAAACACAACCGCTGCATCATTTTTCATGAGCATAATAAAAATAACTTTTTCTGCAATTGGTACAATAGGTACACTGTTAATAAAGATGCTGTGCGGGTAAATTTTTTGGCCTTCAGGGTACAAACAACGTAAATATACCTTAAAGGTACCACACTGGTTTATAAGGTATAAACATATATATATAATATATATATAGTAATATATATATAATAATATATATATAATATAAGTTAAATATATAAGTTTTTCCCAGTGTCAAAGTACGTATTTGTATTTTGTACATATTTTCATAACCTAATGTTTTCAAATAGAACATCAAAATAAAAAGCCCAGAGATGATTATTTCCGAGAGTGTAATGCAGTTACTTTGTATTTGTTGAACTACATTAATTCCAGTAAAGTTTTAGAACTTAATTAACTCATTAGGCCTTAATTGACATGTTAGGCCTGGTTCAGTAGGTCAAACATTCTCATTAGTAATACATTTTCTGACATTTCAAACTTCTTGCTAACACTCCACAACTATGGGCTCCTCCAAGCAGCTGATTGAGAAGATCAAAATGAAACTAATCGATTCCTAAAAAGCAGAGGAGGCTATCAAAGTACTACAAGAGGATATCAAAGTACTTCCAGATTGCAATTTCCACTGCGGTACTGTGAAAGTCAAGGTAACATCTGGAAGACCACAGAAACTCTCAGCTAGAACTGCTTGCATGCTGGTCAGAGAGGCAAAGCAAAACCCCCATATCACAGCAAATGATCTGCAAGAGGGTTTAGCTGGGAAAGTAGTGGTTGTGCACAGTTCTACTGTACAGTATTGCTTGTACAAATGTGATCTGTATGGAAGAGTCATCAGAAGGAAACTTTACATGCAAGATCATCACAAAAGTCAATGTCTGAAATATACAAAACCGCATCTAGATAAGTCAGTGGCATTTCATAAACAAGTGCTGTGGACGGATGATACGTTTGGAGAAAAAAGAAGCATTTGATGAAAAGCACACTGTGCCAGTGGTCAAGCATGGGAGTGGATCTATTACACTTTAGGGTTGTGTGGTAACCAGTGTCATAGGAAAAACTGCACAGGCTGATGGAAAAGTGGATTCCACTAAATATCAGCAAATTCCAGAAGCAAATGTTACCTATTTGTCAAGAAACAGAAGCTGAAAAGAGGACTAGAGCTTTTCTTGGAATGGCCCTCACAGTCCTCTGACATGAACATCACTAAAAATCTGTGGGTGGATCTTAGACATGCTGTGCGTGCAAGAATACCCCAAGAATATTGCATAACGTGAAGCATTCTGGAAGGAATAGAGTGGGTGAACAATCCTAAAAAAGAATAGAAAGATTCCTAGCTAGCTACAAAAAAGCATCTGAAAGCTAGAAGTAATATCTGCCAAAAGGCAGTGTTACTAAGTGTCAAAACCTTTGCATGTGAAACAGTTACTCTTTATTATTTTCCATATTTGAGGTTTATAAAATACAGAGTAATTGTGCTTTAACGTTTGGAGAAAACATGTACGTTTAAACAGTTTGCTGCAGAGGTTGTGTTTACTTCTTTACATGTCAAAAAGCAACAAACTATGACATTTGCATAGGAGTGCCCACACTTTTTGCATGCAGCAGTGTAATTGAACTAGTTTTCTCAGGGCTCCTTCTGTATGCTCTTAAAAACTCCTGGTTCCCCTTAGTGTTCTTTCCTGATGCTCCTTCTTGTCCTCGAACTGAACAAAAGCAGTGAAAGGCAGTGGGAGAACTGTGAGGTCAAGGAGGCTGCTGTGGTCTAGCATCTGTCCACTTAAGTTATCTTTCCACCTTAACAATATACATTGTAAAAGAGAATCTGTTGATAGAACTCAAGACAACACGTTGCATTAAAATTTTTGATTCAGCAGCTGCTTTTGTAGTCATCCTTACTAAGATTCATATGTTTAACCAATGTAGATTTGTTGGTTCATCCAATGTTAGGCTGCCAATATTTTATTAAAGAGAAAACTTTGCATGAATCACACATTTATGGTATGCACTCTTATCCAGACAGACATACAGAGTTAACTAACATAATAATGTTGGACTCTTGGGCCTCGTTTCAGTACTTTTTAACATGCTCTCTTCCAGTTCGACTCACCACTGAGACATGGTACATACATAACTGGGTACCATTATGTGGTACATAATTGGCTATTGCAGCAAAAGGGGAGGAGGGGGCAGTGGCTGTGTTTACACGCAAAGATTTTTGCCAATCTAATTGAGTTCATTCCAATTATAGATTAAGCCTGAGGTGTTTACTTGCTCACTCTACTCAACAATCTGATGGAAAATCTCAGTTTACATGCACACTACATGTAATCATATACAAAACTACACGCAATGCATAAAGCACCACTTGACGTAGATGTTACCATGGCAATAAGCATCACGTGAGTCCGGTCTGAGTGAGATGAGCAGCATTATGTTACCTTTGTTTTCAGTTGGTGCGCTTGTGTTATTAACTGCTAATTACAGCCAACTGAGGAAAAACGTACTTCACATGTACTTATTAAGAGGGGTGAGAGGAAGACATCATGCTCTGTAACATTCTGAGACCATCTACCCATCCTGCTAACTATGTTTACATCTTTTAAAGTTTGAAGCAAAAACGTCGTCTCCTCTGCAGACTCGTTTCTGCTCCTACTATGTTGAAGTTATAACTTCTGTTGCACATCTGCAGAACGTACCTCCCGTACTTTCTGACTGTGAATGCAATCAGATACAGGCGTTTACATGTCTTTTATTCTGCTATTTAACAGATTATTTACAGGATTGCCTTCCTTATTCAATCAAACAGAAAGTGCATTTGGAATGGCCGCAGCTGGACTACATGGATATATTCTACGCCGATTGAACTATTAATCAGATTATTAACAAGATTATCAGGCTGCGTATAAACGTGGCTAGTGAGGAGTGGTTAGTTTAAATGGAACACGCCAGTGAGCTAATTGGTCAGACAGGCAAACTTCGCAATGCAAACTTTTTTTTGGTTGAGAATTTTAAAAATAACATACCTAATATTTGTGAATAATTGCTCTGTCTGCTTCTGGAGTAGAGTCATGGTGTAGTGCCTTTTTGCTAGCAGAGCAATGTGATGAACTGGTATCAGCAGTGATGGGATGAAGTGCTTTGCAACCTAAAGCCTTTTTTTTAATGTTAAGCATTTTAATGTAATTTACTGCTATGGCTTATAAACAGCTTTGACCATTATTTTTGAGTTTGAAAAGGAAGCAGCGCCAGGTCACGATGGTTTCTAGGTAAGTTCTGCTGGAATCTGAAATGTTTTCAGGTTGTGTTTTTCATATTTGGATTGGCAACCCTCTTATTTCGGCTCCCAAGAGTTCAAGATTTTGTTCTAAATCTTTTGGCTTTTCCTGTGTTTTTCTTTTAATCTATGTGTAATTCCTAATCAGTTCACGCCGAGTTGGAGTTTGTTACTTTTCTAAAACAATTTCTTGACGTTCTACAGGCACCACAGACACCGGTAGCGTGTTAAATCACACTAACAGTCTAAAGCACAATCATCAGGTGTCAAAATGAATTTTTTGTTCTGCTTATTTAATCTGTCAAACGATGTTTTTGATCAACATGTCAGCCATTTTACCACCCTTTAACAAGCCATGGGCCCCCCCAGTGGACCCAAAGATTTATTACACACTTCTATGACCTAAGAATAGGTCTATTATTTTGTATTGGAGTCCTTATAGGAACTGAACAATAAGCTTTAGTATGTAGTAAGCCTGGGATTTTTAGGGGTTAAACTGGACAAACTTCCCACACTGCGCTGTTCTCAGAGTTTTAAGATGAAACAGGTTATGTAAATTGTACACATACAATGTACATGTTCTGTCTTAAATAATGTACGTTTAAAGTAAGAGCTACTTATAAATGACCTTAGATTTTAACCTTGAAACTGGTAAATGACATGAACTGTCCCAGTGTTTAATCTTCAAGTTAAAGTTCCCTTTGCCATGTGTGCTTGATTGATGTTCAAAATAACACTAAACACCTGAACATGTACATAACATTTAAATAACAGTAAAAAAACAAATGATTGGTGCTTTATTCGCAGAATTTATTGGTTGATTTTACTGGCCAAATAATCTATCGATCTGGCGTTGTTGTCAATCTTTGTTTCTGGAAATCTCCCAGTGGCTCTGACTGATATCCTCATAAGCACTGGGGCTACCTGCACTCTCACATTCCTCAGGTCATTTGGTCTGGAAATACAGGCCTCTGTGTGCTTTACTGGAAAGAATCTGGACAGCTCTTGTCATGTTTAGACTCTGCAGGATCATCATCGACGTGCGTCAGAGGACGCCTTTGATTTCCACTGAAATCAAACAGCACATCTTGGCGCTCTGCATCCGTAGAGGGTGTGGGAATATCTAGGTAGTAGGTTTGTGATGAACTAAACCTGCCGCAGGTTTTTATTCTTCAGAAGGAGATGCTCATCACAGCAAGCCTTAAACTGCAACAGTGCTACTGAGGTGTTCTCTCCAATACTGAGACAGTCTTTGGTCTGTAGTCCCAACATCACTGGATTGAGTTACTTAATGTTGTCTTACTCTCGCTATTGCTATCTTTAGGGGTCTCAAACTCAAATGAGCAGCCTGGCCTCTTCCTATTTAACAGCCATGTGATTGTACTGTGTTGATCCCAAAACCTCTCTCTCATCACAGGAGGGTAAGACGACATCAGCTGTTTAACGCAGATTGAACAATACTAGGCTTTAGAGAACTTTCGCTAATGTAAACAGCCAAGAGATGAACAGTCGTCCCCCTAACGGAGCTGCAATCAGCCGGGTATAACTTTACTCTCTGTTTCTGGAGATTTGAATGACGTCTGAATGGAGAAACATCCATCCATCCATCCATCCATTTCCTAAGCTGCTTCTCCATCAGGGTCGCGGGGGGGGGGGGTGCTGGAGCCTATCCCAGCAGTTTTCAGGCGGAAGGCAGGATACACCCTGGACAGGTCACCAGTCCATCGCAGGGCAGACAGACAGACACAGACAGTCACTCACACCCAGGGGCAATTTAGCATGTCCAATTGGCCTGACTGCATGTCTTTGGACTGCGGGAGGAAACCGGAGAACCCGGAGGAAACCCATGCAGACACGGGGAGAACATGCAAACTCCACACAGAGAGGACCCTGGTCGCCCAGCCAGGGAATCGAACCCAGGCCCTCCTCGCTGTGAGGCGACAGCGCTACCCACCACGCCACCGTGCCGCCCTTGAATGGAGAAACATAAATGTTAAATATATGGCTGAATGCTACGTTGTGATTTTATAAGTTTGCCAGGGCAGTTACTACAGAGTTCCTCAGCTCCAGTCCTGCAACTCCTGCACTGCGTATTTGTGGCATCCCTGGTTAAAATGAAGTGTGAACAGCAGAGAAAAACATAAAACTATACAGTGAAGGGGCTCCAAGCCTGGAGTCTGAATACACTAAAGCCCAATCCCATTTCTTATTTAGCGTTCAGCAGCGTTTGAGAAACCCGGAGGACGATACAGGGTGGTAATTCTGCTCTGTACGACTTCTCTGCTTCCATTACCTGTTAGCTAGATAAGCCAGACGTCCAGAGCAAAACTAAAGAAGCAAACTTCAGACACCATGTTGTGGCTAACTGGCTACATTGGAGTAAGTGGGCTACTGTAGTTAAATGTCAGATTTTACTCTGAACTGTCACTTAACTTTCAGTGAGACAGCATTTGGTCTTTATAGGCTCCGCAACTTGAACCTCCAGGAATAAAAGCATCTATTTTATTTGTGATATTGGCAGCTGGTTGTGAGAAGTGGTTTACTCTGCTCTTCTGGAAAGAGTGGCTTCTCTCTTTCTGTCTCACTCAGTCACACTCTGTCTATCTTTGTCTCTCTCTCTTTCTCTCTCTCTTTTTCTGACCACCCGTTCTCTCACTCTTTCTCTCTTTTTCTGACCACCCATACTCTCTCTCTCTCTCTCTCTCTCTCTCTCTCTCTCTTTTTCTGACCACCCGTTCTCTCACTCTTTCTCTCTTTTTCTGACCACCCGTACGTTCTCTCTCTCTCTCTCTCTTTTTCTGACCACCCGTACGTTCTCTCTCTCTCTCTCTCTCTCTCTCTCTCTCTCTTTTTCTGACCACCCGTTTTCTCACTCTTTCTCTCTTTTTCTGACCACCCGTACGTTCTCTCTCTCTCTCTCTCTCTCTCTCTTTTTCTGACCACCCGTTTTCTCACTCTTTCTCTCTTTTTCTGACCACCCGTACGTTCTCTCTCTCTCTCTCTCTCTCTCGCTCTCTCTCTCTTTTTCTGACCACCCGTTTTCTCACTCTTTCTCTCTTTTTCTGACCACCCGTACGTTCTCTCTCTCTCTCTCTCTCTCTCTCTCTCTCTCTCTCTCTTTCTCTCTCTCTGTCTCTCTCTGTCTCTCTCTCTCCCCCCTTGTGTTTGCCTGGCATTGGAAGCGCCATCACCCGCAGCGCAGGGAGCCCGTTGTCATGGCGACGTAGCACGTTGCTCTGCCTCAGGTTAGCATTTAGCATTAACAGCGTGATCCAAAAACAGATCGAGCTGTCACATCACACACACGCAGTCTTGTCTCTCTCTGTCACACACACACATACACACACACACACACACACACACACACACACACACACACACAAGTTGTGACCTTGCGCTGAGTCTGTGTGTTTCAGTGTTCTAAATTCAGCCGCTGGAGAGACGCAGTAAAGTAACGAACCTGCTGCACATTTTCACTCCAGCCCTGAGCACCGCTGACCTGCATTCATGTGTGGGGTGGATGGTTGGATGAATGAACGGATGGTTAGATGGATGAATGTTTAATGACTGAATAGAAGGTTATGGGTAGCTTGATGGTTCGTTCAGATGGATGGATGGACAGATGGTATAGATGGATGGATTTAAACTTGGTTTAATGGATGATTGGATGGATGGATGGATGGATGGATGGAGAGAGGGATGGATGGATGATGGTTGGATGAGTAGATACATCGATGGTTGGTTTAAGTGATGGATGGATGATGGTTGGATGAGTAGATACATCGATGGTTGGTTTAAGTGATGGATGGATGATGGTTGGATGAGTAAATACATCGATGGTTGGTTTAAGCGATGGATGGATGATGGTTGGATGGATAATTCCATGAATGGATGAGAATAATGGCGGGATTGGTGCATGAATGGACAGTTAATTTGATGGTGGGATGGATTAATGGTTGATTTGATGCTTGGATGAATGGATGGTTGGATGGAGCGCTGGTTCGCTGGATGGATGGATGAATGAACAGTTAGTTGATTTAATGAATGAATCAATGAATAGATGAATGGATGGATGGATGGTTTGTTTGATGGATGGAAAGGATCTAATTTTCTGCATCCAGATGACTCTTGGATTAGGAGCCACCACCCACCTGAAACAAACACAAACTACAAACCATTTACCCCCTCTTATTCTCTCTCTCTCTCTCTCTCTCTCTCTCTCTATCTCGTCTGGCTTTGGGTGGGATACAGCAATCACAGTTTGCTGCAAAGACACAGGCAAGATGATTAGAGTTTTGTGAATGGACCCACACAAAAGAGAGGAAAAGCGAGAGAGACAGAGAGAGGAGAGAGTATTTTTGCTAAATCTGTATGCAAAGCACAGAATGGTGAGTCAATAGTGAGTCACAACGATCTGGAGACACGCTCAAAATGTCATATTTCGTCACTCTCTCCCTCCCCCGACCCAGCCACAGGAAATGAAAGGATAAAGAGAGGGGAAGAGAGATGCCGAAAACAAGCGAGAGAACATTGAATGCATTATTAATGAGAAGGGGAATTATGGTGTCAAAGATAAAGTCAAATCACCGGAACAACAAGATGAATAAAAATGTGTTTATTTTTTGGTTACCTCGCCTTTTGACTTCAAATATAATATTACTCTTACTTTATACTGCACCACAAATGCAAGCATATACTTGTATACACACAGACTGGACACATGCACACACGTAACTTGAAATTATTGCATAATAATTACTGAGAGCTGTGGATTTATTAGATAACTGAAAATGTTCAAGTAATGTAAGTAAAAGTAGGTGATGTAACTGTAGGTTAACTGAATTAAATGGAGTTTTTTCATTAGATGACTCTTTCGCGCCCTCTAGTGGTTAAATGCCATCATTGTACTGAAAGCCCTTTTTTTTTCTCTACATCTGGTCCAAAGTTGCAGTGAAATTTTTGTTGGATTCCAGCAGTTTGCTGGCACTGCAAACATCTAGAATCCTGCAAACACCTCGGATCGCTTACAGCTCAGCTAGTAGAGGATCATTTTTTTAGACGATCTCATGAATATTAGGAATGCAACTCAATATGTGCTTTGAAATCCAGGTAAGTTCATTGTTGTCAAGGCCTGCATATACATAGAAATAATGAAGCTCGTTTTCGCCTTTGGTTTGTAATTGTGCTGTTTTGCTTACAACTTACTGTTTTATTGTCCCACCGTTCTACTTACAGTCCTCTGGGATTTCACATGAAAAATGCTAAATAACAATGTATTATCGTTTATTATGTTTACTATTTCTCATTTATTATTACAATGAAAGGCTTGCTCAAAAATAAATGGCAACACATTTTCACTGAAAAGGTGCAGCAAAGTTGTATGAAGACAGTAATGCCAAACTTATTAATTCTAGTAGTTATTATTTTATTATTTTACAGGGCCCATATCCCGCAAATAGTCATAATACATTTTTACATGACCTTTTTCCAACCTACCTATATCTCTTACGATTAAACAACCCATTTTTCTTACCGCACCTTTAAGACCAATATATGTAGCTCTGTTAAGATTGGCTGCCGTGTGTTGTGTCTCATCTATCAAGCAGTCCAGGCTGAAAGACTCCTTATAGCTTTGGTGTGAAGGGGCAGGACTAAACTGCTGCAAGTTAAACAAGCAGATGAATGCAAATGTGTGACATCACAAAAACGGTGAATCTAAAATAGGCTGTTTTTTTGCAGCTTAGATTCAACATGCGCACTGTGTGGATGGAGGACTGAGCAGTACATTTTGAATCTTTAACAGTGCTTACATACTACATCAAACTCTTTTGATTAAAAAAATGAGCAAAATTATTATTATTTTCCATGTTATGGGCCCTTTAAGTCAGTCTCATTTATAGTCTTGCTTTCTTGCATTTAAAGCCTGCTTTGCTTGTTTCTGTTCATCATCAGAAGATAATCAGTTGATGAAAACTGCTCAGACGCCAACAGATTTGACCATGCTGGGGAGTTTCATTGTGGCTTTAATGGTCCACTCCCACCGGCGCTGTTTACTCTGCTCTGTAATGAGTTGTCTTTCACTGATTGTGAGTGGAGGATGAAGCCAGCGTGAAACAGCAATAACACCAAAGCTGTTCATTTTGCTCCTATTACAAAACATTGCTTATTTATATGGCAGGAGGGCAATTGGAGAGCTGCTGTAGTGCAGTGGAGGCCTGTGTGTGCAGCTTGCGTTTAAAGACCCCACTGTACTCAGACTAATGCCTGAAGGTCTCATTATTTACATTAGCATGGCATAGACACTACTATTAGCATACTTTTTCATATCAATGGTTCTGATAATATGTTACTAAACTGTAAAATGTTGTGTGGTGTCATATGACATTATTGAATAATAGATCACATATTATAAACCATATTTCAAGAAATGCATTAAGGGCTTATGTACGAATTCCACAGGGTGCATAACACAACACCATTGTGTTTTGTGTCTTTTCACAGCCAAGTGTTTTGGCGCCTTTCATTCGTAGCACTGCAGCTCTCTCTAATTTTCCAAAACTACTGTATTCAGTCATTTAAATGTACAAAGGAATTCAGTTTTGATTGAAATTTGCGTCTTAGAGAAACATACTGACTCAGATTTGTTTAAGGTGGTGGTGATAGGAACCAGGGGTCAAGATGTCTACAACTCCAATGTAGCCATTTCATTTACTCTCCAAAAACAACCAGAGAACCTTCACTGCTGAGGTTTAATGCTGTATGTAATGTTGATGATAGTAAAATAGTGGAAAATCTTTATTAAAAAAAGTTTCTTTTGGTAGTACTTTGCCTTAAAACACTGGCATGCAAGTAGATGTGCTTTTCTGTCATTTCTATCATCATACGCCCAAACCATATCTCAGAACTGTTATAAACAAGTGTCTCAGGCAGCATATTAGTTATATTTTTTGTGAAATAACTTTCTGCTTCTAGAGGCATTAAACGCTTGAGACGTCTGGTTCCTATCACTACCACTGTAAACAATTCTGATTCTGTAAGTTTCTCTTGAGTAAGGCATTCCACACCAAACCTGTCTTGCTGATTTTATTTACTTCTTAAAGATTTAATTATGCATGAATTTTGAAAAATTGGTGAAATTCCCCTTTAAAATCTGATGTGAAGCTCTCGGATACACTCAGACGCTCAGGATGTCTGTGGTGCTTTCCCTTTCAACAGTACTCCAGTTCAGCAGCAGCTGCAGTAACCAGCCAACAGTCCTTTTGGTCCTTTTAAATGAATAAACAAATCATTTGAGTCGAGTGTTTTTTTTAAAGTGTTTAAAACTGACCGCACTCCTTTAGCACTCCTTTAGCATTAGCCTATACAACTCAGCACACATAAACAACCATTACGCAAAGCGGTCTGGTCACCACGGCAACCGACCAGTGTTGACTCCGCCCTTTCCAAGGAGCTGTTCAATGAGGAGAGCGCAAACGACGAAGTGGGCGTGGCTACAAGCAGCCCGTCACCTTCGCAACCGTTTATCTGACAGGACTGAAGTTCAGTCGTGACTGAAGAAAAAACACTAGACCGAGAGGGAGGAAGACCGAGAGGGAGGAGAGCAGACAGACGCTAACGCCGCCTCGCCTTGTAAGCGTCGTGTCGTGTGAAATATGAGCCGCTGAGAGCTGAAATAACCGATTAAAAGCCGCACAGCCTCTGGAGAACTGGTCGAACACACTTTCTTATCGGAACACGCAGCCGACACCGCTCAGGTTAGTTTGCTTGTCCTCCAGCTCACTTCTCAGACTGAGAGCAGTGAAGTAAGACTAGACACCTGTTTATGTAGGATGTGTATTCCTCGTTTTTAGCGTGGTGGTAACGGGTTGAGCTATTATGTGGCAGTTTACCTCAAATTCATGAATCCGGTCAACCCGGTGGCCCAGTCCTGCACCCGGAGCTCCAAACGCACCTGATGAAACTAATGAACTAGTTAACATGGTGACGCGCGCTTCGTGGGTTGGGGCAGTGCTGCTGCAGGGCTTGGAAAGTCTGGGAAAGGATGGTTCCTCAAGGGTTCTTTAGTAAACACACTGGCTCTATGGAACCTTGAACACTCGGATGCTGCAAGGTTTCTTGGCATGGTGACATGGTTCTTCAGACTGATGGATGATGTGTTGTATATGGTTCCGTGTAGAACCTGTTTGAAAATGTCCACCAATTTCAAAAAAAGGACATGGAACCATGTGCAAAGCCTTCTCCATCAATCTTAAAGCCACTTCACGCTTCACTGCAAAGAACATGCAGATGGTTGGTTGAGTGTTCATGGTTCTATTCAGAGCCACTGTATTTGCTAAAGTACCCTTGAGAAAAGTACCTCTTTCTTCTGGTCACCAGAAGAAAAAATTGCTGAACCTCAAGAAACTCAAGCTCCTACAATTTGCCAGACGTTGAAATCTTAAATCTACGTGCACCATATTTTTGGCACCTCTAGAAGTTCTTAAGAGTGAAATCTAACTGAAGTATATTCCTATTAATATTTTAGGTTTTTAAGTTCACTCAAGCTATTGGAGACACTTAAATGGTCAGCCATGACTTCCTGTTTCACTGGGCATTATATATGAGGTGAAACGAGCCAGGTTCCCTCAGTCGTCCATCACTATGAGAAAGACCAGAGAGAGCAGCAGTGACGTGCGACAAAACGTTGGTGAGCTACACAAATCAGGAGGTGGCTACAAGAAAATAGCAATACAGTTGAAAATGCCCATTTCCACTATCAGGACAATAATTTAGAAGTTTAAAACAACTGGAGATGTTAAGAATCTGCCAGGAAGAGGGCCTATGTCTTCACTGACCCCACACACAATGAGGAAGATGGTTCAGGTGAATCTCCAAGGATCACAGATGGGGAATTGCAGAAATTACAGTCAGAATGTCTCCGAAACCACAGTCACACACCACTTATATAACCACAAGTTGTTTAGGGGGAGTTACCAGATGAAGGCCTCTACTGTGAAGGACTGGCAAATTCAAGCACCTGCAGTTTGCCAAATGCTATTGGAACTTTCAGTGGGACTGCGTTTTATGGTCAGAGGAGACCAAAACTGATGTTTTTGGTAAGAAACACCAAAGGAGAGTTTGGCATGGACACAAAGATAACCATGCAGAAAAGTAGCTCATCCCCACTGTGACTTATGGTGGTGGACCTTTAATACTGTGGGGCTGTTTTTCTTCCAGAGTCCCTGGACAATTTATTCAGATGCGTGGTATCACAGACTCCATCAAGTACCAGCAGAAGTCAAAGCATGCAAAGCAATGACCCAAAGCACGCCTCAGAATCAACACAGAATGGTTTAGGATTAAGGTTTTCCATGGCCACCCCAGCCCCTTGACCTAAACCTCATAGAACAACTGTGGGATAAGCTAAAGAGGAGAGTCCGCAGTGTCGACATCGGAATCTAAAGGATCTGGAGAGGTTCCGTATAGAGCAATAGTCTCAGATCTCTTGCCATGGGCTCTCCAATCTCATTAAGCTTTATAGGAGAAGAGCTGTTATTTTCGCAAAGGGAAGCTGCACAAAATATTCTGTAATGGGGTGCCAATAATTGTGGCACCCACTGATTTGAGGAAAAAAAAAGTATTTCCTGGTAAGATTTAGTTTCAGTTATTGCACTTGGGTTAGATATTTATTAATATTTTGAATGAAAGATTAAAAGGCTCAGCAATAAAGAATGTTTTGTACAGCCTGTTTTGCTCACGGTTACCAGGGGTGCCAATATTTGTAAAGGCACTGTAGCTATGACCTCAGTCTTGAAGTGAGAGATCCTACTTTGTGGTAAGTAACTCACATGGGGAGCCATGAGAATGAGACGTATTGCAAATTACTCTGTTTTCGCAACGGAGAACACTAAGTTTTATGAAATGGGCCAAGTGTGCTGTATCATTCTTACTCTGCTGGTAACTGAGGTGATATAATCGCTATTACACAGTCCAGAGACCACGGTATCACATGATAATGGACTAAATGAGGCTAAATTGTGCTGCCTGCACAATGTTTTGGCTGCACATTTTTGGTATTAGGCCTACAGCCATGCAGGCACAGTGACCTTTTATGCCGAACACAGACTCGCATGTAATAAGTTAGTTATTTGCAATTATTGTGAAACCAAAACCTACTGTAGTTTTTAATGGCAGAATCCTGGCAGACATTCAAAAAATGTTTCTCTGTGATAACTTCTTTACCATGACAACTGTTATTCGTTTTTTTGATAAGCAGACCATGTTTTCTGTTTTGTCCTTCCTTCTTTTCATTTAATGCATTCTGACAGCAGCTGAGTTAGAAATGCAGTCAGATATAGTTTACGCTATATCCAGGGAGGCAGCTGTCTTTGATCACTTTGTTGTCATCTGATCACTGTCTTTCAGCTGCAGCTCATGTTTACATGTAAGGTGGAGCTGTTATTTAAACATGACTCTGCTCTTCCAGTTAATCTGTCACTTTCTGTGGTTTTGTATGGCCAAAGCTTAACATTTCCCATTGAAATTGATGACAGAGTCTGTCACATGATGCTGTTTGTTTTTGTATTTAGCTCTGTGTTTCTTCCTCTCCCTCTTTCTTGCAGGCGTGATGGACGGGATCCCGCGAGGTTGGGCCGGGGTGCGCACCCTGCCGTGGTACGTAGCGGGTTCCCAGGTGCTGGGGGTGACGTGTGTGGTAATCACAGGCGTGTGGATGGGGCACTACTACGGGGGCTACGCCTGGGACGGTTCATCACAGCAGTTTAACGTACACCCGCTCTGCATGGTTCTGGGCCTGGTCTTCCTCTATGGAGATGGTGAGATTGCAGATAAACAGGAATATGTTGGTATTATTGGTATCAAACCAGCTGAGAGACCCCCTCTTAATGTGAAAAGTCTTTCAAGTTTAAAAACCTAAATGGTTTTCTTAAACAAGTGATTGCTGCAAAGAGTCAACGAAAGCAAAAGGGTACCACAAATAGGTTTATGTAAGCATCTGAAATGGTTTTGTTTATATATCTACAGTACATACTGTGATATATAAGAAACAGTCAGACATTAATTATACTGTGATGTACATTTTGGGCAGAACTGGATGTTGAATAAAATTACAATACTGAGCACAGATGCTATTTAACACTGATATGAAGCGAATATAAAAAAGACAAACGTTAACTGGCTAAACTCATTTAACTAATTAAATGAACAGATTTTCCCTGTATGTTTGATTTTGCGCTGAAATATTTCTTTAACTGAAGTATTAATTTCAAACTTAATGACTTGTTTCAGAGAACGTGGAATCAATTTAGATATTGGCCATGCACCCATCACTGATCATGCCACAGAATTGTGCTTGGGGTAAATCTGGCACCGTCTACAAATGAAATTATTTGCAAAGGAATAAAACAGGGGATAAGTGAAAAAAGACTATTTTAACCAGAGCTGAAATGGATTAAAAAGATACAGACAAACTGGGTAGAGCACCAAAACTGTCCCCTGTCCCCATCAGATAAATGGCAGTGAACAGGTCTAAAAGGATATGTAGCTGTCAAGAAGCCCTTACTGTGAAAAGGAAACAGACAAAAAAGATGTAATGCAAATCAGACTTTTAGTGTACTCCATTCACTTTGACCATCACTGCCAACAGTACAAATCTGTTTTATTCAATAACTGGCTTGTACTCAGAATAATCTCAGACTGGATTGTAATAACAGCAGTCTTGATAGTTCAATGCCAAATGATCTGACGAGTAGACTGTGCCAGGATAAAAGATTAACTTAGACACATGCAAAGATTTTGGTTTTGATTACAGGAATAACAAGTTTGCACGTCTTTTTGCAGTCAGTGAACTCTGGGTCTAAGCCAGTCATTGCAGATAAGCCGAAATCCAAACATTTCTGCATACATATTACAAGCAGACTAACAGTTCTGCACATCGAATTGATGTCGCGTGAAAATTCAGCTACTACTATACTTCAGCACTAATGTGTAACACCCGCTGCCCAACGTGTGGGCTACTACTGTGCTGAGCTACCACATTTGACAAACCTTGCTGGTTTGTACGGGGTGTTTCCGTGATGTTGCCACTTATATGGCATCATTTTAATGCACAATATTGTTAGGTTGCAGGTAGCAACATCCTTATTTTGAGTTCCTTATGGCCTGGTGGGTGACGTGATCCTCTTGTAATTCAGAGGTGAACAATGACATTCAGTGGAAAAACATATATATAAAACTTAATGCATGGGCTTTGCACTGTCTTTTGTTTACCACAGTATGCGTTTAAAGCAATTTTCAAATATGCCATTCAGTTTCTGATAGAGAAAACTAATGTATAAGCATTTGATGGCCTCTTCTCATATCAGTATTTAATGATTTCTCATTCTAACCCGAAATTAGTAGAGCATTTGTGTTAAAAAGTACAGATTCTAATCTTTTAATTGATGACTCATGTGTGTTTGTATGAAGATAAGATTTTATTATAATTTGAACTTGAAAATTTGAAAAGGAAAAATGTACTTTTTTGCCGTGTTTTTGTTCATTTCTAATGTGAGAAATTCAAAAATCAAACCCAAACCTAATGATTCAGAATATAAACTGAACTTAAATGTCATTTATTCTGTCACAACTGTGGAATATAAATGTCTAGAGAAAAATACATTAATAACTCTAGACGTCTAAGGATCATAGCAAAAAGCATTGTAAACATTACACTTAAGTGAACCACAAACACTGGCGTCTGTGAAATCTGACCGATGAGTCATCCATGATGGTGGGTCACAAAGAGCACTGACTACATTTGATGATGGACAGCTTCTCGCTTACTCGGTGCATATTCCTTCCCTGGCCGTGTTGAGGTGTTTGTCTTGGCAGGGCAGACTGACCAGTTCTTTGGAAAGCTCTAGAAGGGGCTTCCTGAAGTGTTGGCAGAAGTGTGGACCGGCTTAGTCCTTTCAGTCTAGTGCTGTTGTTATGTAATAAGCGAAAGAGACTTAAGTTTCCTGGCTGTAAATTAGCTGTGGAGAAAACACTGCTGAGGAGATAAAAACAGGCTGTTATTTTGAAGTTCAAAGAAGACTCTAAAAATCACTGTTTGTGTGGCCTTGACTCATCATGTTGGTGTTACCAGTCCACCACACAACTCTATCATTGGAATAACACATGCTTAGTGTGAGAAGGTCATATCTGAATACCCTTAGAAGTTTTTTCTAACACAATACTTTTAAAAAATCATGCATTGATTTTTGTGACTGTCCTAACAAAACCATGTATCTCTAAAATGGTAATTTTACAGAAAAATGGCAAAACATTTTTAAGTGTAAATCACTGTAACAAGATTTTATTTCAAGTAATTTCAGAGCATTTCTGTTCGTCCACTCATCTTGAAATCGCAGTATACGGAGCGGTTGCTGAGCTCAAATGATGTAGAAAGATGTTACATAATGCAAATGAAATTCAATAAATACAAGTTAATCTTTATGTGGGAGATGTTTCTGAGGGGATTAAATATAAGATAATCGACTTGCATAATGAAGAAGACATCAAAGCAAAATAAGTGGGAAAAAACAGCAGTTTACAAAGCTGGAGTCATAAAGAAAATAATTAGTAGATACAGAGAAAGTGAAATTCCTAACAACCGTGCAAGTCCTGGTAGACCACCGAACCTGTCCCCATCAGATAAACAGTGCTTAAAGCTTTCATCATTGAGAGGAGAAAATCAAGCTCCACTCTGTTCATCCTTCAAATGTGAGAAGACTCAACATTGTGGGACTGAAAGGATGTGTAGCTGTCAAGAAGCCCTTAATGAGAAAAGAGACAACAAAATGCACTCGAGCACATTTACAGCATTTAGCAGAGGGTCTTATCCAGAACGACTTAGAGGAAGTGCTTTGTCTATCTAGAGAAAGTATCTTTGCTAGTTACCAGTAGGTTAGAGAGAAAGCTGGTCCTGAGCTCAGATACTGCTAAAAAACAAAACGTCACTGTTGATACCCAGAGAAAAGGAACACAGCTGAACACAGAACAGTGCAATACAATACATAAGTGCATAAGAGCACCAAACCTGGCCATCTGAGATGTGGAGGTTTAAAGATTTTATGCACCGAATACACTTGTAATTATGATATCTCTGATCGGGAGCAGTAGCAAATGCAACCAACCTTTAAGACTGAACTTTAGAGGTGTGCAAGATTCCTGCAGATATCTTTGATAAATTGAAAGCAAGTCTTCTGAAAAGAATGGAAGCTGTAATAAAGGAAAAGGTTGAGATACTAAATGTGATAAAAATTGATGTTATATCCAGTTGTTGAAGCTTAAGTGTTATTTTTTTGTGCTTTTTCCTGATGCTGGAAAATGAATAGTTTGTACTTTTTCATTTTGATCAGATATTAAATAATTAAAGTGTACATCATTTCCACAAAAAAGAAAATATATCAACAGTTTTGTCTTTCAGTTTACTTACTTTTGTCCACAGTTGAGTTGATAATATATTATCTTCAGAGGGATTATGTACACATTTGAAGCAACACCTATACTGCATAAGCTCAAATCTCAATAAGAACCAGTGTAAACAGAGTGATATGTAGTAGATAATCCATGGTAAGAGACAGAAATCCAGAAACACAGTAAATCTAGTGTAGGTCACTTGTTCTTGTTCCACACAGACCAAATTAGAAACAAACCCACAGAGCAGATGTCAGAGATATAATTGTGTGCTGTGTCTAGTAATCATTAACCACTGCAATCAAGGTGACTGCAGTTAAGGAAATAGTCTGTACTGATATTAAAGAATAATTCCACCAGTTTTTCATGCTGATTTCTTTACTAAAACTATCGTAAAACAATATGCCAGGCTTCATTAGGGTGGATTCATAACCATTTTGTGTTTATAACTTTCTGTGAGGGAGCTTTTAGAGGCATTAACCTCAGACGTCTGGTTCATTTCACCATCGTTGTGAACAATTCTGACTCGGTAAGTTTCCTTAGAATGAAGCATTTTGCGTTAAACTACTCAATGAGTTTGCTTACATCATTTAATTTAAAGGGCAGTCATGGGCTGGAGGTTAGGGAACCAGCCTCGTGACCGGAAGGTCACAGGTTCAATCCCCAGAGCCGACAGCACATGACTGAGGTGTCCTTGAGCAAGACACCTAACCCCCAACAGCTCCCCGGGCGCTGCGGATTGGGCTGCCCACCGCTCCGGGCAAGTGTGCTCACTGCCCCCTAGTGTGTGTGTGCTCACTAGTGTGTATGTGGTGTTTCACTTCACGGATGGGTTAAATGCAGAGGTGAAATTTCACCTTAATCACAACGACTAATAAGGGTCTCTTAATTATGATGAGTTTTTGGAAAATCGCAGGAATTTCCCTTTAAAGTAAGCACTGATAGTAGAGTCGCTACAATAGTAGCTTTTAAAAATATGAGATAAACATGCTCTGAGGGAGCCACTACTGTTTTAGGTGTTGTTCATTGTTAAGCAGAATGCTGAAGGGTTGTTTTTGGGATGGCCACTTATGCTCTGTTTTCGTGTTTTGAATAATAACAGCAAATTGCATTTTATGACCCTTCCTGAGGACAGAAACAGAACATTTAAGTCACGACATCAACTCTGATCGTTTTATGACACTGATGCATTTACAGTTGGTCCCTAAGAAAGGTGACTCTGTCCATTTTGCGACAGAGGATTCATGTCTCTGAGAATCTCCCACTCTGTTCTGTATGAGTCTCTTGGGGTGAGGAGACTTGGAGTATTACAGGCCAGGGTCCAAAACTGGTGGCCTCCTAAATCTCCTCCAAGATCAAAGATTATCTTCACTATCCAAAATTGTTACTAGTGGATATACAATGTTTTGGAATGCAAAGCTTCATTAATAGAGCCAACTTATGGACTTTTGCACAAACCTTTGCTACTTTCTATAGAAGAGAGTTACTGCCCTACGAGTCAGAGGCCCACCTCTCTCTCTGTGTGCCCTGTTCAATGACCGGCGCAGACATGAATGAGCTTTGCATTCAAGAGTGTTGCCAAGGACTAATCATTATCTGTATAGTCTGTATCGTTTGCTCCTCCTTTTTTTTTAATGTAAACAATTTCATTTGATTGTTTTCAGTTAGTAGTCTATCTAATACTAGTACTAGTACTTAGTAATTCAGTCTTATCGCTCAGTATCATGTTGAAAATGGAACATCCTTCTTGTGGTTTGTTACCCAGTTAGAGGCTGTGTGCTGTGCTGTTCTAACTTTTTCTTGTGATAATTTTACATGTACAAAATCTCAGCACAGCCATCATTACCTTTAAGTGGTGTGTATGGTGATTGTCAGACGACGTCGCAGTTATACAATCTGGCTTGGAAGTTAATATGTAGTTAAGCTGGTTAATATGTAGTCTTAATGGACCGCGCTTTAGGCACGGTTTCATACTCGTCCTGTTCTCTGACAAGTGAAACAGAAAGTCACGTAAAATGAGAACAGCTTTATTAAGATTAGTCCAGGAAAACTGCAGAAGACCCAGGCTTATATATCGGTTTGTAATTTGAAACAGGTGGTGCTGCTTTGTGTTTGATGGCTGTAATTAACGTATTATTGTTCAGCCATAGGGGCAGTGAATTGAACCCCCAGCTGAAACAGATGTGTTTTGTCCTGCTAATCTCTTCAGCCTTCACTACGGCAATTCGATTAGGACACTAAACCTGAAAGGTTGCTGTTCCATTAGGAGAAGAGTTGTTCAGATTGACGTGGCTAAGAACAGGCCTGAGGGGATTCGTGCACTGGGGACACTCGAGACTATGAGATTATTAAAGGGATTGTTCACTTAATGATGCAAATGTGGATTGCAGTGAAAGAAAGCTCGAGTTGGCTATGATTATCTCATTATCTTAATCTTATTAACTTATTTAACCCAAGTCCCTACTGTTTTCAATCTAAAGGCCCAGGATTTCTGTAAAGACTGAATAAACAAGGAGAAAATAAGAACAACACAATGTTTATTTGTTTTTGTGCATGTCCAGTGTTTTGTAGAAACGGCACGGACATCAGCGGATACCAGCAGAAAATGCTAGATCAGATATTGAGTGAACAAAAGAGTGAATCCCATTAGGTTCTGTAACAAATCTAGCTTGAATTATTGACTTGTATCACAACATAACACAAAGTGAAGTGGGTGATGCGATCACAGAAGGCATAGGAGGTCTAATGTTAATATGAAAAAATAACTTTAACCAGTCTTGCAAGCCTATCAGAAGAGTCAAACACAATTTGACTGGTTTGCAGAACAACAACAACAAAATAAGAAGCGATGGTGAAACTCTTGTAGATATATCTTGTTCTAAAAGGCTTAGTTTTCATCACAGAGTCCAGTGCAGACAGCTGTTCACTATTGCTGGCTAGAATTTAGCTGGAAAACCAGAACTTTGTTTCCCATCTGAATGATAAAAATAAATGCTCCATGGAAGTGCGTATACACGGACATACGAATGGCCAATCAGAATGCAGCTGACAGAATCCTGATAGTTGTGGCCAGCTTTGTGTGCAAAAGATACCAAACACTCATGTGGGCAGAGCGTCTTAGACGCTTTGTACTTCACTCTTTTAGATAGAAAGCGCTTTAAGTACCCCGTTTTAAAGTTCGTAGTTTTTAAATATCACATTTACACTTGAGGTCCACTTGTAAAATTGGTGGTTTTATAATTTATAATTCATTTTTATATGACCACTTTTAAACAGGCTGTTTTTGTTCCTGTGCCTTTAAGACAAATATCTGTAAATAAGCTCCGTTCTCACAAGCTCTGTTCTGTCCTATATTGTGCCTCTCGCTTTAGAGCGAAGCTAAACTGCAGTAACCTGAATATGTGGATGTAAATAAGGTGGTTCTCATGACATCACAGAAAAAATGAATTCAAAAACAGGCCATCAAGAAGAAAGAACTTTGTCATCTCAGCCCTATAGTAGTATACACTAGAGCAATGAATCAGTATTCATCCAGGGCCCGTGTTGAAATCAGAAAAACATACAGTGATGAGCCAAGACATTATGACCAATGAAGCAAATAACATTAATTATGTCATAATATCAAAGTCTTAGGTATATTAGGCAATAAGCAAACAGTCAGTTCTTCTAATCAATGTGTTGGATGTGGGAGAAATGGACAGGTGAGAAGACCAGAGCAACTTTGACAAGGACCAAGTCATTATGACCAGCCAAAGTGGGACAAACAGCAAGCGACAGAGTGGTGGTCACCCAAGGTTCATCGATCCGTGAGGGCAACAAAGGCTATCCTGTCTTGTCCAAACTGACACAATGTGGCACAAGTCACAGAAATTTAGAATGGTGGTTACGGGAGGAATGTGTCACAACCCACAGTGCATTGCACCCTGCTGTGTATAGGACTACATACAATCAGACCGGTCAGAGTGTTCATGCTAATCTCTGTCCACTGCTGAAAGCACTACATTGGGATGATGACCGATGACTTTTACATCACATGGATGGCTGGACACGTGTGATGCTTACCTGGGGAAGTGATAGCATCAGGATGCACTGTGAGAAGGAGGCAAGCTGATGTAAGGAATGTAATGATCTGGACAGCGCTCTGATAAGAAACTCTGCGTCTGGGCATTTATGTGAAAGCCAGTTTGACATGTGCTACCTACCTAAACATCGTTGTGGACCAGGTACACACACCCCTTCATGGCAGTGGTTTCCCCGATGTCAGTAGCCAATTTTAACAGGATAATGCGCCCTACCACACTGCACACATAGTTCAGGAATGGTTTGGGGAGCATGATGACAAGTTCAAGGTGTTCTCCAAATTTCAATCTAATTGAGCATCTGTGTGCTGGAACAGCATGTGTCCATCTCATGACTTGAAGGAGAGATCTGCTGCTAACATCTTGATGCCACATAACATAGAGCACCTTCAGAGTTCTTGTAGAATCCATGCCTCTGTGGATTGGAGCTGTTTTGGTATCATGTGAGGACTAACAGCACATTAGGCAGGTGGTCATAACGTTTTGGTGCATTGGTGTAGATTACAAGTAGTGCCGTTAGAAAAGACAGTGGCACAGTACCACTTTCTCTTTTTTGATATTGATATTGACACCTTGAGTTTTGACCGATACTAAGCTTTAAATGAACTATTTTTAATTGAAGCATTTCACTTTTCACACAATGCTAAGGCTTTTACAAATGTCAGCATAACATTTCATTCTGGCTTATAATATAATGAATAGTCCTTGACTGGTTGGTGTTGCCGCTATAGACAACGAGGTGGTGCAGGTTAGGGGTGCAACGATTATTCGACTTAGTCAACTAAAATCTACGACCAAATGAGTTGGCAGCTAATTTAGTAGTCGATTAGTTGGTGACGTCACTACGCGTCGGTCTCACATTCACTAGGAATGTTTTGACATTACCGCTCAGCGCAGAGTTAACAGCGCGATGGCATCCTCAAGAACAAAATCCTCCAAAGTGTGGAGCTAAACTGTTGTCAGTTGGGCTGTTTGTAAAGCGAACTTAGCTGGCATGAGATCACATACTTCATTCTGGAGCGCCTGAAGTGGAAACACGGCGGCTCACTGTGAAGAAGATTTATTTCGGTAAGATTTGCTGCGTCCCAAACCACATAATACTAGGCATATATCATTAGAAGTGCACTCATTAGTGCAGTGTGTGGCTTGGGACGCGCGATAGTTGTGCTAGCTAGTTAGAAATACTGACTTTCCTCCATTTCAGTAAAGACCTGAGATTGTAAATTTAGTTGCAGTAGAGTTTATACAGACGGCAAAATGAACAGCACAGACTGCACTGTTTAAATTAACATTTAGATTTAGAATGTTGTTTTATTTACTTGATTAAAGGAAAATGAATTAAGTTTTCTTACATTTTCTTGCTGCAACTTTGTACATACTTGGTTGGAAAAAATAGATTGGAGTTTTTTTTTTTTATCTTTTGTATGAGCAGGACAGTTCATTAAAGCGGTGAATTCTTGAATGCTATTCATATTTATTGTCTTCATTGTTAGGTATGCATAAAACAACCTCAAGCTAAATTTAAAAGCTACAAGCTATATAAAAGTTATTTGGTAATGTAGTGATTCATAATCCGAATAATTGATTATTTGTTTGTTATCAATTGATTATTCGACTATCAAATTAGTCGTTTGTTGCAGCCCTTCAGGCCTGTATTGTTATCAGAATAGAAAAAGTGGTATCACGCCATATCTAAAAGTTTCCCTTTTCTTCTCTTAAGTTTGTTATTTATTTTTTTGGATGTCATGAAGAGCAACATGATTTGAGTCTAACTTTATGTGCACATTGCTGTACTTTTTACCTGTGTCTCTGCCAGGTGTGCTGGTGTACCGTGTGTTCCGAAATGAGAGTAAGCGCTCAGTGAAGATTCTCCACGCTCTGCTACACATGATGGCTCTCATTATCAGCATCGTGGGTAAGACCTGCATATGTGTATGTACGTGTTTAAACGAACAGACCTTTGTCTGTTTGTCAGGATCAGACTCTATTGTCATTGGTGTCTGATCCACCTTTTTGCCTTTGTTATGCTGAAGAACACACCTTGGTAAGAGAGAACGGCAAAACCCACTGCAGATCAGCAACAAAGGATCATTATTTGAATATGTAAGGATCTAAAAATGCAACAATCTTAAGATGGCAAGTCAACAGTGCATTTATTTTAGAATGTTTTAATTGATTGTAATCAATAATGATAAGAATATTCAATAAAGTATTGTGACTATAGACATCAATTTTGGAATGTTAGAATAATTTTATAATGAATTACTGTAATACTCACTAAATTATGCCCACATGTTGGGCCAAAACACAATTATTGGACTGTTTTCAAACAAAAAACAGTATAGTGTATTGTTTTCATTATCATTTTTTTCACTACAGTGTAAATCATTCTACTAGACGGTAAATCTGTGTGTTCATACAGTCAGATGTGCCCTTTAACATTGTGTGTACATTTTATGATAAATGGACCAAAAGAAACATCCCAAAATGACATGAAGATGACATGAAAAAGTCTGGTTCCATTGACTTACATTAAATGTAAAGTTTTTTCTTTCTCCTGTAGTTACTATTTTGCAGATACGAGGTTTTCTTCTGACAACAGCAAAATAGTGTTTTTAAAAATAATTCTTAATCATGTCGAAATCTGAATTTAGAGTTTAAAGATTTTAACTTTAAATGTGAAATTTTATGAAGCATTTTGTGGTTTCCTAAAGAATCACAATCAGATTTCATTGTTGTGAAGTTAAGAGATTTACACTCGTCGTGAATATAATAAAAGTGTACTGACGTTGTTGATGTCTCTCCTCAGGGTTGGTGGCAGTGTTTGATTACCACAATAGCTCTAACATCCCGAACATGTACTCTCTGCACAGCTGGTGTGGTATGCTGACCTTCGTACTCTTCTTCCTGCAGGTGAGCTGCTCCTGGCCTCTCCATCAACCCTTAGCTATACTTAAACATTCTCACACCTCCTCATTACTGTGATAACATAAGCTTTTCCAAGTATTTCATGGGGATTGCCACTTAGACATGACTGAACTCAAGACTGATTTTTTTTTTCTAAACGTTTTTAAGATGTAAATAAAGATTATTTGTTGTTAAATGCTCTGTTCTAGAAAAGTCAGAGTTGTTCACAACAGGGCTGATAAGAACATGGAAGACGTTTGAAGCATTTTAGACCTCTAAAAGCTACATCACAAAGATATTGCACAAAATAATTACAAATACACTGCCTGGTGCCTGAGACACTGTTTAACGAGGGTTTTGCATTAAGGTTTTTGCCTACAACAAATCTATCCATTCATAAATATAAAACATATTCATAGTGGAGATGTTTGCATAGGAATCAAAGATATCCGTCTCTACTTCCTATGAGCATAATTTTTGTGAGATACTGTATATAGCATGTGTATATATGTATGTATATGTACTATATTGCCAAAAGTATTCAGTCCCCTATGCCCATTGAATTCAGGTGTTCCAATCACTTCCATGGCCACAGGTGTATAAAACCAATCACCTAGGCCTGCAGACGGCTTCTATAAACATTTATGAAAGAATGGGTCGCTCTCAGGAGCTCAGTGAATTCCAGCATGGTACTGTGATAGGACACCACCTGTGCAACAAGTCCAGTCGTGAAATTTCCTCGCGACTAAATATTCCACTGTCAACTGGTATTCTGGTGGTAGGCCACGCAAAAATGACAGAGTGGGGTCAGCGGATGCTGAGGTGCCATTAGAATGATACTTGTCTGACTGCATTGTGCCAAGTGTAAAGTTTGGTGGAGGGGGGATCATGATGTGGGGTTGTTTTTCAGGAGTCGGGCTCGGCCCCTTAGTTCCAGTGAAAGGAACTCTTAATGCTTCAGCAGACCAAGAGATTTTGGACAATTTCATGCTCCCAACTTTGTGGAAACAGTTTGGGAACGGCCCCTTCCTGTTCCAACATGACTGCGCACCAGTGCACAAAGCAGGTCCATAAAGACATGGATGAGCGAGTTTGGTGTGGAAGAACTCGACTGCCCTGCACAGAGTCCTGACCTCAACCCAAAAGAAGACCTTTGGGATGAATTGGAGCGGAGACTGCGAGCCAGGCCTTCTTGTTCAACATCAGTGTCTGACCTCACAAAATGTGCTTCTGGAAAAATGGTCAAAAATTCCCATAAACACGTCTGAAACCTTATGGAAAGCCTTCGCAGCAGAGTTGAAGCTGATATAGCTGCTAAGGGTTGACTGACATCATATTAAACCCTATGGGTTAGGAATGGGATGTCACTCAAGTACATATGTGTGGGGAGGCAGATGAGTGAATATATAATATAATATATTATTATATAATATAATATATCTCTCTATGTATCTCAAAATGTTTTGCTACTGAATTATAATTTTTACTGGTAGGCTGTCCCACCACTTCCATGTCTCTGCCTTCTTGTTCTTCTGGTCGTTTCAGTTCATATTTAGCTGTGCACTATTTATCAGACAGAAATGTGAAATGTTCCAAGGCTCTGGGGAAAGACAGTACATCTGATTAGCTGCGTGAGACAGATTTCCTTATTTTTGTTGTGCAGCAGCACAAAATTGAAACGTTGCAGTTATAAAAAGCTCTTCACGCATGTTTACACTGAGCACAGTCTTCCTCTATGCCTCTCTGTGCAGTGGCTGCTGGGCCTGGCCTTTTTCCTGTTCCCCTGGGCGTCCACTTTACTGCGGAGCTGGTACCTGCCACTGCACATCTTCTTCGGCCTGGTGCTGCTGGCCATGGCTGTGGGCTCCTCTCTCATGGGCATCACAGAGAAACTGCTCTTCAGCAGCCAGTGAGTGCCGTCATGCTTTTATGAAAGTAATAGTTTGGCCAGAAATTAAGTGTACGTACCCTACACCCCCCCCCCCTTCACCAAAATGCACTCGATCAGCCAAGACAAGTTTGTCTGATCTTTGCTTCTTTAGTTTTGCACTAAAGGTGTTTTTATCTGTACTTTTGTCCATTTTTATAGATAACAGTATGTCATAGGGGTCACAAACCACATAAGCCAGTCTTTTTGAGGTCGCTTGACAACTCAAAAGTTTGAGGCATGTTTGTGATGATTTAAGCATGTAGTTGAACAAATGTAAGGGATGAAATTTTATTTATTTATTTATTTTTTTGCAATACTGCTTTGATTCTTTTTTGCTTTGCTGCTCTGAATAAACTCATAGTGGGATTGGTAATTCAATAATGTGAACTCAGGTGTAGAAAAGCTGAGAGACAGCAGTAAAATATGAAATGTAGGATGACTTAAAAGTAACTTGTAAGAACTTGAAAGGAATATTTGATCAAAAATGCTAAAGATATTATATATTATATATCTTATATTATATATAAGATTTAATTTGTAAATAGAGGTTAAGTTATTAAGTAAGGTTATTATTGAGTAACTACTATTAAATATGTAACACAGTACTATACACAAGTCAGAAACCACCCTCCATTCATAATGTCCATTCAAAACAGCAATTAAAGGATAAGCTGTTCATTTTTCAGGAGATGTTTCTGAGGGGGTTGGATATAAGATAAACCACTTTGATAAGAAACAGGAAAGTCAAAGTAAAAATAATGATAAACAGGAGTTTCAAGAACAGATGTTGGGACTCCTAATAACCTAATACGTCCTGATAGACCACCAAAACGGTCTCCACCAGGTAAGCAGCACTTAACCGTGTGTAGCTGTCAAGAACCTCCTATTGAGAAAACAGAAAAAGAAGAAACTTGTAGATCAAACAAAGAAACTGCTGGTGTTCTCAGATCAATGGGCTGACCACACCAGAGACCAACCTTCAACATCACTGAATGCTTAAGATCATTAAGATCATGAGAACCAGAAAATACAACTTCTAAGACTGAACTTTGGAGGGGTTGAAAATCATCCCTGCCAATTTCTTTGATAAACTGAAAGCAGGTCTCCCAAAGATGAAAGAAAGAATGGTGTAATGAAGGCGAACGAGTGGACACAATAAATACTGAAAATGTGACATTATGCAGGTGTTCAGGTTTCTTTGTAATTTACTGTAAAGTATGTTTTCTGCTTTTTTTTTCCTGAAAAATGAATAACTTGTTCTTAATGGCTTTGAAATGGACTAAATGACAGCTGGTCTCTGACATCTACACAGTACTGCATATACTGAAGATTAACATGTCCTCAGTTCCAGCCTTCTCATATTATAGACTGCTCTTAGGTGCCAACATCACTAGCTTTATTCAGCAGTAGGTGTAATGAAGCTTCACAGACAAAAATCAGGAAACCGTGTGCTCCGTATCACAATCTACTGGAGATCAGATTTGGCCTGCGTTAATTGAGTATTAAAAGATTAATATCACAGCTAGTCTGACATACGCCATCATTAATGGCCTCAGTTATTTAGAACAGCTTGAGTCATCATAGGCAAACCTCTAAATGAAAGCTCCAAACACGCTTTAGAATAAAAACGGATTGGCAAATCACTTCCGCAGTGCCAAGAGTATCCTAATGCAGCGCTGTTAGGAGAGTGAGTCACTGTGCAAAGTGAGTCACGTTGCTTTTCTATGCTTCATGATTAACTATATTCAGGCTGTGCACAGATGCAGTGTATACGGTTTTATTCTGCGCAGCTGTTTTACTTTGGTTGATGCACCCATTAAAAGCACTGATCAGCAGTGCAGCCTATGGCTTTGTGTGCCAGTCTAAAAAGGAATTGTGTAAAATTTACCTAAACTTGCAAATAAATTTAAGCAAAGACAGTTTTTTATTTCTATGCAAACACATCAGTTTACAAAACCAAACTAATACACTTACTGAGCACTTTTTGACTTTATTTATATTTTTAAACACTGCATCCACTTACTGTCCACTCTATTAGCCACTTCTACCTTGTTGGTCCCCTTTGTAGATTGTATTCTCAGTCCAGCAGGGACACTGAGGTGTTTAAAAACTCCAGCAACGCTGCTGTGTCTGATCCACTTGTACCAGCACAACACATACTAACACACCACAACCACATCAGTGTCACTGTGGTGCTGAAAATGATCGACCACCCAGATATTATCTGCTTTGTGATGGTCCATGGGGGTCCTGTCCACTGAAGAACAGGGTAAAAAGGGGGTAACAAAGTATCAGAGAAACAGATGGACTACAGTCTGTAACTGTAGAACTACAAAGTGCAGCTATACAGTAAGTGGAGCTGGAAAAATAGGCAATGAGTGTGGATACAATGTAGGTGTATGTAATAAAGTGTACACAGAGTATATTCAAATGCAATGGCCAATAGTTTGGACCGAGATTATGGATGGGCCTTTTACCCATTTTTACAATTGAATATCACCAATTTGTTTCTATTTGATTCACATTTCAAACTGATATTTTGTGATGTAGTTATGCATGTTAGTATAAAGAAATTTGATTAATTTTACAGCTTTCTGTTTGAAATATTTGCATATACCGCAATGCTTGGGTATAACCATTTAACTTGATGTGACACGCAATATCAGCTGTAGGCTCTTTAAGTTTCTGCTTCACATGCTGTTAAAATCATTTACAAATGAGAAAATAATTAACTTCTCTTCCCAGACTAAACACACCTTTTTTCAAATTCCTGATTAGCTAAATTATCACCCCTTGTCTAGATTTTTACCAATAAATGTTTTTTTAAATCTGGCAGCATCACATTGACATTTAAATCAGAGTTGCACTGACTGTGATGTCTGTCCTGTTGCTTTAGATCCTCATCCTCCAAGTTAGCTCCTGAGGCAGCTCTGGCGAATGTCCTTGGCCTGCTGCTGGTATGTTTTGTGATCCTGGTGGGCTTCGTGGTGAGTAGAGAAGAGTTCCGACGGCCCCCGAACCCCGAGGAAGAGGCCCTGTCCGTGCACTTTAACACACTCGGTGAGGGCTCCGGGCCCAGCTCACCATAACACAGCCACACAATGCCCTCTACTCTTCCCAAGGTTTACTTTCTAGCCTCCACCTTTCAGCCCCCACACTCACACTCCTCAGTTCCTCTGAACCAGACTGTGTCCTCAAAACTCCAGCCAGGAATCACTGTAACCACAGGGTCAGTTTTGTTCTGCAAGGCTAAGTAAAGCATATGTTCACTATGCTCTCTTTCAGTAACCGAGCAGGTTTGTCAAGCTTCTGATTGGCTGTTTAACATGATTAACCAGTGAAAGACAGCTGGTCGTTCTCAGTCCACACTTGCAGTTTGTGGGTTTGCTTGAGTGCACACTAACATGATGAATTCACGACTTTACTCAGTGCATAAGCACTGGTTAAGACCATGAATATGTATTTTACCTTTGTTGGACAGACAGTTGCCAGTGTTCTAGTGACAATGTTCTTCCCTGGTTTTTCCAAAACAGCGTTATAACACCACCACTGAATGTACAGTGGTGGGCAAACTACACAAATCCAGTGCTTGAGTAAAAATACTCAAGGTCTACATGCTCTGTTTATGTTTTACTTGTGTTAATGTACAAAAGCACTTGCTTTGAAATTTATCGCTGCTGTCGGAACACAACCTCATATCTCCAACTTTACAGGAGAAGGAAAAAAAACGATTTACTTTTATTGTAAGTCAATAAAGTAGGATATTTTACTGTGACTTGTAGTGGAGTGAAAGTATCAAAAGATGAGATTACTTTACATTTTGCATTTTTTTGCGAAATGGGACACATTTAGGACACTTGCTGCAAAAGAATGTGATCACGCATGCAATTACACAAAACTGCAAGTGTGAACTTTGACAGGCCAAATGTTTTGGTCTCCTGGAAAAAAGACCAACAAGCTGCTACCGTGTGCTGTCTAACACTGCCTCCTTGTGTTTAAGGAAAGTCATCACAGGGTAGATTTTAATTTTTCTATCTATAGATCTGTGTAACAGAACCACAGCCAACGGTCGTCATTAACAATTGTTTTGTTGCCACAAAGCCATTTATACAAGAAGTATCATTTGATATAATTTGCGTATTTTTTGGCAGGCAAATGAATCTCCCGGGTTTCTGTCCTAACGTTGTAGTAGGTGTTACTGCCAAACTGTCCACTGCTGTGTTAGTTTTCAGTTCCAGACAAGGTGCGTTGGTACCGTGTGATCTCCTAGATACATACATGATGTCACAGACGTCTGTAAATGGTGTTGCTAAATGAAAATATTATTTCAGATTATTTTAAATGACTGGGCACTCTATGCCAAATAATTCCGTGCCTTCCTTAATATTTATTAGTGCCATATTGGGCTGAGAAACTAGAACTTAGCTGAGAAAGAAGGACTGTTTGCTGTTCTGCGTGAAAGGAAATCACAGTTAATGATTCCTGTGAAACCTCATTATGCAGAAGTGTCTAATATAATCGGCTTCAACCATGTTAATATTTGCTGATTCTGAGTTTTGCATGCCATTAGGTTTCTTCCATGTTTATGTGATTTATTTAAAACTATGTAAGAATAGTGTTCACTGGCTGTCCAAACCAAAACCTCAAGTGCCACACACACTATTCCACAGCGTAAAGTCAGTGTTGCAGCTTTAATATCAAATATCAAACGAGTGTTATGTTGAACTGTGCTGTTGTTTTAATGTGTGAGAACTGGACATGAATCCTAACATCAACAAGACCATCACTTAAAGGTCTTGGAGAGAATATATGAATGGCTATGTATTCCATTCTGGTACTGTATTCTGCAGTCATTGTCATGTTTGTTTTAACCGTATCTGTTTTGCACTATTTAAAAAGCCGTGTGTCTGCTGGTTTTGTTATCTTGTGTAATGCTGTCTTAAGTAGTGACATAAATGCGAAAGGCCTAGAGATCATTAAAAGAGCTTCAGTTGGCTTGTGCCAAGTTCCAGAGTTCCTTTGTGCTGTGTTTGCTTTGTACTTTCGCATCATGTCTTGTTCTCTCTACATTATCACTTTTTAAAGGGGAGTTCCACCAGTTTTTTCAAACTTGCTGCATAGTTAAGGTGTTAAGATGTACACAAGATCATTCAGACTGGTTCTAGAGAAATGTACCAAACTGTCAGAATGGTTAACAGTGACGGTGATGGGAACCAGGCGTCTTTAGTGTTTAGTACCTTTTAAATCTGCCGCACAGAAAGTTATTACATGAAATGATTATTAATATATGGCCCGAAACTTGAGAGATGCGTGAAATACTACCCAAAGAAATTTCCCATCTAACCCCATTTTCCCATCTAAAATAAAGCGACACACAGGTTCACTGGTCATTCATAGTGGTGACACAGATGTGTGTTATGACCACTATCATACCTGTTCTGCAAAGTTACCCTGGAAGGTTAAGCGAGGTCATTCAGTGGTTCGGTGTGAAGCGCACCTTTCTAGAGAAACCTGCGGAGTCCGAATTGATCACCATCGTAATACTAGGAACCAGACGCCACGTCCACACAGATCACCATTTTATCTGCTATCCAAATTGACTAGTGGACATTCCTGTGTCGTTTAAGTTTTTATATGTCGCGCTGATGGGGGTAAAATACCGCTGAATTCGAAAAGGTTACGTTTTCTTTGGGTACTATTTTTCCTCACAGCGCCCTGCTTGTGCCCCTCCGCCACGCGTCGCGAGGACCTTACTGATCAGAGGAGCTGCGGTGGGTCAGTATCCCACCCAGTACCCAAGGTAAAATATTACTCCAGTAACAGAAGTTCCTCCCTTTAGACCTCCACTTGAGTAAAAGTACAAAAGTATTTACCTTCAAATGTACTTAAGTATCGAAAGTACTAAAAGAGTAATTCTGGCTCTGATGTCCTGTTATCATTTTTATAACAAGACTCGCTTCATGAACTCATTTCAGGTGAAAGTCCTCCAGCGTCTCTCTTGGTAAACCAGTCTTTTAATAGAAGGTCATTAATTAGTGACGCTGACGTCTATTAAAATGATCAGAAGCACAAAACACTGAAGGTAAACAGTTTCCATCAGGGAGAACCGAGTGGCTCTGAAATCACTTTTACACACAAGCAAAGTTTCAGTTTCAGATTTATTTACAACTTAGTTCCAAGTTTAAGTTGAATAAAAACTGGCTTTAAACTCAGGATCACAGATGAGCTCCTTTACTATGTTGATCTGTAGGCGTCTGTTCATAAACATAAACCAGCCCAAACTAATTTACTATAAAATTAAATGGTGTTTGTAGAAATTCAGAAAAAAGCCGCGTCAGTCTCGACTGCATATGTGGACATGTTTCTATATTGAGCTCTATTTACACAAAGTTAGGTTAGTTCATCATTTATGTTGAACAGACTCTCCCAAAGTTTTACGCTGCTGCGCTGACGTTGAACCGCGTGCTGCACTGGGTCGGTATGACCAACAGGTCAAAACCAGCTCTAAACAAAGTGACCGCTGGGCCCTGATTGGTGCTCTGGCTTTGCGCTTATGTCGTATTGACGTTACGTTTTTATACACACAGAAACAAAAAGGAACAACAGATTTCTCAAAATGCAGTGGACTGAAAGTAGAAAGTCGCCCAAAATGGAAAAAGTACAGATACAGAAAAAACTACTTTAGTATAGTAATAAATTACGGTTACTTAGTAACTGTCCACCACTGTCCAAAATAGGTAAGAAAACCGTAAAAATAAACTGTCAACAAAAGCTGCTGCTGGCGTTAGTGCTACACTACAGGCTAATAACAACATAAGTGCTTTAACTTGCACACGTTGATCTTAGTTTACATCATGTAAGTGATCCTGGAGTATTAGGTTATCCTAAAAATACATTTAAGGCCAAACCTTTATCACAAAACCAGGTCTCAGGTATCCGGCAATACATACATAACCACTTTGTGCAATAACTTAACAGGGTGTAACTTATAGAGCTATTAAATGCCTCGGACGTCTGGTTCCTATTACTGTATTGATGAACAATTCTGACTCAAAATTTCTCCACAAGGCGCTTTTCCCATCGAACCACTCTGAACTGTTTAGTTTAGATCTAAACCATTGAATGCAAAATCGGTTACCTTTAAGAAACCTGAGTTGTTGAGTTGCTCTAGAACAGGTAATTTTACGTGATTTCTTAACATTTCAATGATTTTATTAAGCAGATATTTTGAAAAATCAGTGGAATTCCCCTTTAATGCTGAATGAATGTGCTATGAACTGATGAATTACCGTAGAATCACTTCGTCCATTAAGACTGAACATGTAACTCTGAATAAAACAAGACACGCACACCAATGCTTCATTTGAGCTGGAGCTTCCGTGTACTGGTAATCGTTTTTAAATTAGTACATTATTTTCCCCTTAACATACAGTTGATTGTACAGTTTACAATCATTAACAGGGTTAAAAATGCATTCATGTTGGCTTTGCTCTCCACAAAACGCCGCCACTCTGACCATTTACAGAGAACGCTGTTCATAACAAGCCCGAGTTAAAACAGAATCCAAATGAAAATAAAAGTTACAAAATCGGAAAACAAAACAAACTGATGTTATTTTTGTCCAAATGTGGGGAAAAAAGGAAAAAGATTGTGCCAGTCATTTCCCCATTCTATATATTGATAAATCAAACCACTCACACATACGTACACACATACACACACACACACACCTCCAAGTGTGTATCAGCAAAGAGCATGCACTCTAATTAAGCACAATATATACAGTCATTTACAAGTCAGTCATACAAAAAGAAACAAGCCTTCAAAAAGCAACATCGTCTACAGTAAGCTGAGTTCAATGAGCTTTCCACAGCAGTTGAAAGTGATTGGCTAAATTAAGATATTGAATTTGCCCATCTCCAGTTTTTGTGATTTTGGAGTGACCAATCGGTGCCGACCTGTGGAACGATGAGGTCCTGCAAGGTTCCTGGACTGTATCTGGCGTATGGCTGGGGCCACCATGAAAAAGAAACATTTAAAATAAATAGTCACCTGTTTTATGAACAGCTTCTCAGGGAAGGATGCAAAGCTATTAGTTAACCTATGTGTCAGAAGTCAATAAGAAAAGGGGAGGAGCCATAAAAAAAAAAAAAGAATTACAGAAGTGGTGTCTTGCCGAGAGTCAAAAGTGATGTTCTCCACAGTCTGTTCCCAAGAGCACATTATTTATAGCAAAACTTCAAAATAATAACCCCACCTGGATAAACTCCTGATCTGTTTCACACTAAGATCTTTTACACCATCAGTGTCACTGTCATGACATGAACTTTCTGAGATGAAAATAACGGAAGCAGTCACGTTGTATCCAGAGATGAATGTCCTGAATGTTACGTGACCTCCTTTAAGAAGAGGTCAAATGAATGTCTAAGTCACAGCATATCTGTTTCCATTTTTATACTTTTATATTTTTATCAAAGCTGTAATTGTTTTAAATGAGCAGGTCAATTCTGAACCAAAATGCCCTTAAAAAAAATTCACATTACTGACCTATCAGGAGCAAGAAGCAAACTTAAAAATCACAACAAGAGCATCAAGAGCAAAATAAAGTATGTATATCTTTTTTGTACAAACATAAGTTAAAATGATAAATATTACATTGTTTTTTTGTTTTTGATTTAGCTATGTACATGTTTAATAGGACGACCTTTTACAGCCATATCTACAAACGAGGCCGCTTGGTGTTCCTCACAGGTGGCCTCTGGGATGGACTAGCGTTGATGTTCAGATCAGATAGCAGGCTGGCTAACACCATGGCGTAGTCTGAAATGACTCCCTCTACATGGGGCAAGACTCACACCCGTACTGTCCACTGATTACTCACAGTGTTTTTTGTGTAAAGCACTTTCTAGGGGTCGCCTGTATGCATTATAGAAATAAAAGACTCCCTTGCATTTAGCCTTGAGGGACTCCTCGCTGCGATCTTGAAGGGCATTCTGATTCTCAAAAGGGTCGAGCAAAGTTTCTACAGGCAGCCTCTGTACAAAAGTCTAAAAAACTTTAGTTCTCAGGCTGCACCATTACCACATAGGATAAGCATTTTCCAGCCAGCGTTAGCTAGCCCTGTGCGATGATTTTTATCATTGCCTCTACATGCTGACTGCAAATGGTTTCAGTAAACTGTGTCTTCAAATGAAGGAAAATGCTAGCCAACATTAATGTTGACTTACCATACTCTGCTAACAGAGCTAGTTAGCTAGGTGTAGCATGTCTGTTACTTTAAGCTACCTGGTGCAGGTTCAAAAAGGGTTAGCTATTACCTTTAGCAAATGATCTTAAGCATGTAGTATTATTGTGTATTACATAATATGTATTACTGTATTATGCAAATTCATAGCTATGCAAGGGGGGGGTGTTAGTGATGACAAGAAATGGAATAGAGAGAAGAGGTAAACCGATTCATTTAGGTCACCAAGTCAATGATTCTCAAGGCCAAAACTTTTAGTTTTTTAACTTTTAAAAATTTGTAGGGATGCATCAATACCTTTTTTTCCAGACCGAGTAGGAGTACTTTTTTTTTTTTTTTTTTTTTTTTGAAAACTCATTGGTACCATCCGGAGTAACCTGTTTAGAATTAAGCAGTATTTTTATTGGCTGGTTGAGCTGTAGTTAAATGTCTTCAAAAGCCAGACCATATTGATCTTGGGCAACTCCCTGTACATTCAAATAGGCCATAGTTGTGCTCACTGTATGAAAACGCTCAGTCTGATTGACATGAAATGCAGCCTCTACTGACAGTTCTGGACAATTTCCATTAAAGTTGTTTCGTTCAAAATAACACGCTGCGCACCGAGTACTGAGCAAACATGCTGATAAACTGAGCCACAGCAGCTCAGCTAACCTCACCATGCACTGAAATATACACATATGGTCTCTCTAAAGTCTAATTTACAAAAACAACTTAAAAAATTAACACATTAACGTTGGTACCTCGTAATTCTATTCAGTTAAACAGTAAAATCAGCATTTAGCCAGCCTGTGTATGTCCACTCGTATTGGTGAAGTGGCTAACTGTGTTTGTGTGCAGGCTAAAAGCAGCAACTTTGCGTCCAAACTCCATGTGATCAGGAACAGACCCTTGTTCACTGCCAACTTGAGTCATTTGTTCTCTAGTGTGCCAGTGTACGTCACATGGTATCAGATGTTGGTATTGGTGTGTTTTTTGAGGTCGAGTAAATAAGCACAGTATCAGGCCAATACCTGATACCAGCTGCGGTACTGATGCATTCCTAGTCATTTTATATTGCATTTAAAATGAACAAATATGCTTCAGTGCCAAAGACAGCACCAATCAGGTGTTTCTTTGGAAAAAGAAAATATTCAGAACATTAATGAGAATACTGCCATGTTAGCTATAGCGGTGGCTACAGACGGTGAATTCTGACTTGATACAGTTGCGTCTTTGACCACGCCGTCTCTGGTTCTTGTGTGGGAGGGTGAAAAGCAATGGTTTTATTAAAAGTGGTGAATGTATTGTGTGAAACGTTGAAATTTGACGGGTCTGGTGGTGAGCTTTTGCTTGTGGCCCCTTTTGGACATACAGCATTGTATATTACGTATACGTGGACTACAGAAAGTAGGGAGCCACTTCTGACTGAGCCTTAATCCACTTTTCCACTGCCTCTATGGCTCGACTCAACTTGACTCTACTCACTTTGGGTACCAGCTACTTTGTTTTCCACAGCAGATTAGTAGTCTCTCAATGTAGCGGGTTGTCATAGTGATGCCGCATAAAACTCCTGAGACCTGAAGGAGATTAATTTTTGTTCAAAAAAGGCAGTTTTATCCGCAAGATAATATACTGCTGAAAAAACAGTAAAGTTTGGGAAATATTACATCAGAGTTCAGACGATGAAGCGGGTTTGGTTTCTCAAAGGTGACTCAAGAGGCTACACTAACCTAGTAACTAGCATATGTGGTTAGCAATATTCTCTGACCAATCAGTAGTCTGTATTGTCTCTACTTCACCTTTTAGCATCTGCTCAGCTCGCTTGGATTCTTACTTTTGGTACTGAAGTGGTACCAAAAATAATGCCTGGTACCAGGTACAAGATTTGCCTAGTGGAAAACCAAAAAAAGGGAGTAGAGTTGATTCGGTATCGTACAGTGGAAAAGTGGCTTTAGTGTGGTCCAGGCTCTGCAACAGCACTTTCAGAACAATGGCAAGCTGTTAAGACTCTAGCCCACCTATGGAGTTTCAGAGAGCATTAAAGTGGTGCTAGGAATGCACCAATACCATTTTATTTCACTGCTGACAAAGATTCAAATTTTTTGATCATGAATACAATTTTTTGCTTTCATCACTCTGTAGTCCTGCATATGGAAGCGTTATGCTTTATAACAGTCACTCTTGTCCACCAAAGACTGCTCACATCTGTCTTATTGATATTAGTACTGGTATCTGTTCATTTTTAATTGGTGTGCAGCAGTTACAGCCGTCTGGTCCAGCTGAGGCACCTGAGGCGTCCTGCATGTCCCAGTCACTTGCTGTGTATGTCCAAAACAGATGCCTTTACAGCACTGCCGTTTACCTCCTTTCACACACTTAAAGGTCAATATATTCAGCTTTAGACTATGTTTACACCACAGAAAAGGGGAAAACAATAATAGGCTTTGTATGTGTACCTATAGGTCCAATAGAGCTGGATTAGTTTTACCTGAGGTGTTTGTGTAGCTTCAGTGATTACCAACAAAATCCATGACTTTCAGTCCAAGCTATCTATGAGAATTTGAAGAAATTACATAGATACTATTTCTTGCACGAATCAACCAGTCAGATCCCTCACAACCTCCTCTGCTAAAACTAATCCAGCTCCAATAGTACTTATGTTTCAGGTTCTTCATTCATGTCCTAGTATACATTAACACGCTGTCCCAGGCAGTCTCACACATTTGACTCGACAAAGGGCCTCTTTGGTTTGATGGGAGAGGTTGGACCCTGGCGGTCACCACGGCCCACCTGCCTGTACTCGCTGTCCTGGTAGGCCTGGGCCACCGGCAGCGTCCGGGCCACTTTAACGTCTGGGTAGGTGGGTGCCTGGCTGACCCGTCCCATGTTGTCGGCCCTGTCCCGACCCACATAGTAGTCATCCTCGGCCAGGTGCCCATTGTGGGCGTTGTTGGTGCGGTTGTAGTAGGCAATGTGGCCAAGGGACTGCTGCCCATAGCCTGTGTTGCCAGGTGATGTGGCTGGACTGCTGACCACTGTGTCTAGGGACGAGACAGCCCAAGCACGGGAGGATGAAGAGGAAGGGGCAAGTGATGAAGGCTGCTGCTGCATGTACTGCTGAGTTCGTGCCGTCTTGTCTATGATGCCCATGAAGGGCGTAGCCCGTGATCGCACACTTTCTCCTGGGTATGTGCCTCCCGCCACCATACTGGGTGGGGAAACGGGAGATGGGGCATCGCAGTAGCCACCCTCATAGGCCAGCTTAAGTGGAATCTCCATTTGCTGCGCTGATGCTGAAGGCCTGAAGCCTGGGCCTAGATTAGCAGCGGAACCAACGGCCAGGCCCAGGCTGCTGCTGGATGGGGAGAAGCGCAGGCCCACACTTTGTGAGTGGATCAATGGGCGAGGAGTGGGCAGGTGCGGTCTGGGTTCAGCACTGGTGGCACTAACAGGGCGTCTCAGAGCATGAGGGTTTTCGGGTGACCCCAGCTGCGCTTGCCTCTCAATTTCATGGGGCGAGATGGGGTAATAGGCAGCAGACTGGCTGCGACTGATCTGGGGCGTCTGGCCATAGCGCAACCCTGGAGCACTGGGTCGGTATGCAGATGATGGCCTTTGAGGAAGTTCTTCTTCCATTGTGCTGGGATCCATGCTGAGCGCCCGCGGATAAAGCGACCCCTGCAGTTGAGCAGGATAGCCACCAACTTCCCCAAGTTCATCCATGTCTCCAGGGCAGCGGGCACTCATAGAATGGGCCATCTGGCTGTAAGCACCACTGCCCAGCACAGCACTAGAGTGGACAGAAGCGCTCGGCTGGTTGGTGCGGACAATCTGGGCCTTGGCTGGCTGCAGCCACTGGCCCTGTTGCTGCTGCTGAGGAGGAAGCTGAGCAGCCTGAAAAGAGCGCTGGCTGCTCATTTTGGAGAGAGGGGACTTGGGGCGACCTGAAAGCTGCTGATCTTGCTGGTAGCGGCCCGACGAGGCAGCGGAGGCTGACTGAGGCCGGTACAGGCCCATGTTCTCAGAGGTGGAGGTGGGGCTGGAGCGGTACTGTGGCCCAGCCCGGCGTAAAGGAGACGGAGGAGGGCTGAAGTGGTAGGAGGAAGAGGAGGAGGAGGAAGACGGTTGATGCGCTGGGGATGTATGAGGTGGGCTTGGACGATAATGAGAGCTTTGGTGGGTGGGAGAGAGGGAAGGAGAGGTGGACTGATAGCCCTGGCGGGTTGGCGAAGACATAGAGGGAGGAGTGGGGCGGAGGTCAAAGGCCTGGCCCATTGAAGGGCCTCCAGTCAGGTAGGGGGAGTCCCGGTGGCTGGGGGATGGAGGCATGATGTTCTGAATCACAGGCAAGCCTGATGGACTAGAACGAGGCTCAGCAGTGATGCCTAGTGGAAGACCATCCATATCCCGCTCCAAGTAATCCTCGTCCTCTTCAAACAGGTCCTGCACAGGCTCCATGTCTGAGAGGCGGGGCTCCAGCGGGGGAGGCGGGGCCACTGGCGGGTCTCTGTCATGGGGAGGAGGAGAAGGGGGCGGATCCAGCTCCTGTTGCTGAACGACCTGGCGACACTCTTCCTCAACGCGTTGCAGCAGGCGCTGGATCTCTCGGTTGTTGGGGCAGAGGCGCATGGCTTCACTCAGGTCCTCCAGGGCTGCGTGGAATTGCCTGCACAGAGAGACAGAGAGAGAAAGAAAGAGAGAGATAGCAAGAGAGAGTGAGACACAGAAAGAAATAAGAGAGAAATGTGTTATGTGTCTTGGGGATCAATAAAAACAAACTAACAAGACATTTATTTGGAGGATTCTTGTTTTAAAATGATTAAGTGCTGAGTGCATTTTCCAACCCACAGGCAAAACACAATCTTCTCAACAGAATAGCATCCAAACAGAATGAACAGGAGGGAATACTTTGTGTGCCACTAATCAAAATAACATGGAACTGTAGCAAGAAAAGAAACTCTGATAAAAAAAAAAAAAAAAAAAAAAAAAAAACGTGGTGAATGAAAAGTCTGTTAAGAAAAAGAAAAGAAGTTGATGTATGAAAATGAGCCTAAGATTCCTTATCCTTACAGTAAGCTCTGTTGAGACTAAGGGGCAAGTCTCTGTATGGTTTCATCCCATTTACCAAGACCAGAAACAAAGTGGTAGTTTCAGGCCCTGCTGCCCTGCCTGTTGGTTGCTACGGTTACCTGCTGCTGCGCTTGGCGCGGGCTCGTGCGTAATAGGCCTCATAGGATTTGGGTTTCAACTCTAGAGCCCTGGAGGCAAACTCCTCCGCCATGCCAAAGTCCTGCAAGCAACAACAGGGCCAACAGTCATACACAGAGCCATACATGGAGGAATATGGAGCCAGTCTCACACACCCATGCACACACCCACACACAAATCTCTGATTCAGTTTGATTAAGATTCTATAATTAACCAATTGCTGCACCACAAAATCTCACATTTCACCAGAAATATTCTTGTAACTGAACTATTTATACAGGACTGGAATATACAGTGCAAAAGTCATAGACCACCCATCATTTATTTAACCTCTTGTCAAAAAAGCCATTAAGTACAGGAAAAAAAACTAACTATATTTGACAGAAAATTGCTCTGAGTCCTAAACAAGTGAATGTTGTGTTTTCAGCATTTAGTGTGTCCACTTTTTACCTTTATTACAGTTTCCTTTTTTCCTCTGCAGGAGACTTGTGTTCAGATTTCCAAAGAAATCTGCAGGGATATTTTTTCACACCTTCAAAGTTCAGTCTTAGAAGTTGGTTGCTCTCTGACTCCCATGATCCAAGTAATTCCAAACATATTCAGTGATGTTGAGGTGTGGACTATGGTGTGGTCAATCTATTGCTCTGAAAGCACCAGCAGCTTCTGTATTTGTCTTTTTTGTCTCTTGTTTCTTTGTCTCAGTAAGGTCTTCTTGACAGCTACACATCCTTTCAGGCTCATAGTGTTGAGTTGTCTTCTCACAGTGGAAAGATGGACAGAAACACCTGTGGATTTGGAGCTTGCTTTTCTCCTCTCTCTCAAAGATGAAAGCCTTATGTGTTGTTTATCTGATAGGGACAGTTGTGGTGGTCTAGCAGGTCTTGATGTTGGGAGCTTCATTTTCTCTAATCATTCATTCAAGTCCTGTTTTTGTTTTTTTGTTTTTTTTTTTTTACTTTGACTTTCCCCTTCCTTATGCATGTGGATTGTCTCATATGTCCTCAGAAATATCTCCGGAAAAAATAATAACTTGTACTTTATGGCTTTTTGACTGGAAATTACATCAATGACTGGTCGTCTCTGACTATTGACAGTAGTGCAGATGATGCCACCTTAATTTTTTTTAACCCCTACACACACATACACGCAGTCAAAGACGCATACATACACACACACATACAATCCATCTCGATCTGGCAGTGATATTTGTACATGAATACAACAATAACACATTGAACAGACACATTTAAACACACAAATGTGTAAATATGACAAATTGAAATGTGGAAATGTTACACAGTCATACACACTCATAAATGACTGAATACACACACATCTATACGCTCTACGGGGACAGCTGGACGACGTAAATATTCTTTAACACTAAGCTGAATAATCTAGGCTAGACTCTGTTCTTTACATAGACCTGAAAAGCTCATGATCTGACAAAACAAACCAAAACAAGGTGACAAGGATGGCAAGTGATGATGTTTGTCGATGTTTGCATCAGTTTCTCTGGACAGCCTGAAATTAGTTTGATTTCAGCGAGACTCAAAATACACTCAGGGTTCCACTAACACCCACTTCAGAAAGTGCACGAGTGCCTTTCGTAATATAACCACCACTAAATTGAAATAAACAGTGATTTGCATAAAAGTAAAAACCATAAAAATGGATAATCCTGGTTCTAAGATCTGATTGACTGAGCCTACTCAAATACACAAACGTATTACAATCACTGAATTCTGCATTAATGTGCCAAGTTATCAAAGACCATTGGGATGGTAATAATGTCAGCTTTGTTGACTGGCAACCACAGCCTACAGATGACAACAACGCAAACCGCTCTGCCCACATGTGTTCATCTTAGCAACTCTTGCAAGGCTGGACAAGCTTTAATGAGAAACTGTAGAAATAAGAAGAGCTGCTACATAATGCTATATATCCAGGTATACAATTCTCTGCTATAGAGCTGGACTGTGATGCTGTCGCTAATTGAAACTAGGCAGGACAAAATAGTCACAATGCTAACATTAGCGTAACTGCCCAGAAAAATGAACTACATCTAATTTGTTTTAACATTGTGCTCTTTCACATATATAAAAATAAATGTAATTGAAAATGAAATTAATAACACTCTAAATTGAGGTATTTTTCTCGTTATGTTAAATGGGATTTTTTGCCAACGTTCTGTGAAGCCAACCTTTGCGACAGTTGCTGGAGAAGAGCACAGTTGAAGGTGAAGCCTGGATAATTGTTTACTACAATTATTATTATGTAATAAAAATACTAAGTTATTTACGTTTCGTCTGCTTCGCATTATGCCTCTAAACACTGCTTTACCACAGTAAAACCACTATAATGTGTGATCTCTCATTACTTTATAATACTCATCTAACATACATGTGTTAGTATCAAGTGGAATACATACCAGATTTCAATTGCAAGAGAAAAGGAGCAAAATGCCCAGATTTAGCCTAATCATAGATTTGGATTTTCAACAGAGAATCCTGAAGCACTTTGTATTTTATATCCATGACTGGAATAAGCCTCAAACGTCTTGTTGCTCTAAGGTAACTTCGGTACATATAAACAGTGACTGAGATCCCAGAGTTTTGCAGGCAATTCAACAAGAGCAGAGAGACAGAACTGAAGAGCAGAGAGAGAGTGTAGTTGCGGGTGGTTACTAACGTTCATTTTCCTGCGGCAGCGGGACAGGTTGAGCAGCAGGGAGACTTTGAGCTCTCTGAAGGTTTTAAGGTCCTCCGTGAAGCCCTCTCGGGGAAATTTCTTCAGGGCATACTGATAGCGCTGAGCTGCCTCTTTCACCTTCCCTTTCTGTCAGCAATGAGGGAACATGTGAATCCATTAGAACAGCTAAATACACTCCTCAATTTCAGTTCTAAATAATTGTGACTACTTCTGACTGTGGCTAGAACTTTAGCCATTAAAAGGCAAAGTTTGGAGAAAAATCATTTTCCCTTAAAAGTAGAACATCAGCTACATGTTCTCTCTCAGAGATTTTTTTCTCTAATATTTGCACTGGAGCTATCAGGCTAATGTCAATAAAATTGACAAAAATGTAGACAAAATTCATCTCATCTCATCTCCAGGCTTTTTATTTTATTGTTAGGTTATGAAACGGTACAAATACGTACTTTTCAGCTGGAAAAACATTATCTAAGGTCCACAACCTACACAGTACCTTTATTTCAAACATTGCACTTTTGTCCATAACATACAGAAACCACATCAGCAAGTCTATTTAACTTGGGCATACCGTTTGCACAATGCTAATATGCTTCTGTTATTGGCATTAGCCTTGTAGCTTCAGTGAAAAAAGCGAGATATTGTTCAGCACTGGTATAAATACACTAATCATAATGCCTGCAGAGGAACTGACCTTGTAGAATCCGTCTCCTTCCTCGATCAGCTTGCTCAGGAGGACGATCATGATGTCTGGCTTGGAGGTAGCCATTGCCCATGTCGCTGGACCTGTGCCCAACAGGACGTGTGGTGAGTTACACAACAAACAAAAGTGGCTTATCCAACACCGTGGGAACAACGGATACTACACAATCCCCTCAGAAAGAAGTCAACCCTTTATTTCTGAATGCTGAGAGACACAGAAGGTGATCTGATGCCTCTTTCTTTCTTTCTTTTTTTTTAAAGACACTGGTGAGCTAATAAAAATAATGGCTCTCAGTTCTAGTTCTGGGGCCCCCTGCCCTGCACAGTTAAGGGTTTTCCCTTCATGTTAACCTGATGATTCAGCTCTTGCAGTACTTTGAGAAGCAGGTAATTGTAGGCAATGCAGCAGAAATTTAACATCACAATACTTTTTTTTATTCCGCCGTATGTTTTCATAATACATATGTTAGGGTTTCCCAACCTGTGGGCCACAGACCACCACTGGACAGTGAAGCACCCTCTAGTGGTCTGTGGGCCTGTACTCAGGTAGGCAATGGTTTGTAGTGGGCCGGTAACGCCACTTTAAGTTGTAAAAACATAAGTGGAAAAGGATTAACTTAGGCCTAATAATTAAAAATCGAAGAATCAAACGTTTCCAAATTAGAACCAATATCAATAATAAGAGATGCATTGCACTTGCGATTTAATTAAGCATCTGTCCTGTCAGCATAATCTGCCTGTTGTAACGTCCAACTCTTTACACTCATTTCATTCCTGCAGCTTGAGTAGTGGCTGATAAAAACAACAGACAATCCATAAAATAATAGTGAAGAGATGTATTGGATTTAGTAGTAGTTAAACTAGTTGATGAACCAATGACAAAGAAGCTGTCAGGTAAAGTTTTTTATTATTATTATTATTATTATCATTATCGTTGATTGTGGCTATGCTGATTCAAAAGCCCACTGAGTGGAGTGTGGTTTACTTCAAATGAGGTGCTAAAACCCTCAAAATGCTCCAAATCACCGTCCACATCTACATCTGCCTTTTTTTCCTTGTCCCTCGTTTTTTGACATCTCTGCAAATGAATGGTTTTTTTTTTAACATGTTATGTTTTTAACATAACTGCACATTTTGTTTTCTGTGACTGAACTGAAATGAATGATCTGATCTTTTTCAGGCTCTAGTTCACAGGTCTTCAGTGTGAGCAATTAAGAAAACAAAGGCTATTCAAAAAAACTTGATTTTAGTTTTTCTGTGGGCCGCTAAGCTTTAGAATTATAAACAGGTGGGCCGTTGGGTGGAAAAGGTTGAGAACCACTGTGAGGCATATTATAACATTTAATTTTGAGACCAAGTTGGATATAATAAAATAAGTATTATATAATAGAATAAAATTACATAATGTCATAATAGACATCGCCACTTTGGTACTATTTAGTTTTCCCTGTTGCTGCTGTTGCTCTCAGGCTCTCTACAATTCATCAAAAGTTTATGGAATTGATCAATTATGATAATGATTACATAACATCCCGCTGCACACCGCTAGCAGCAGCTAGCTATGGTCAGGCATGTTGAGGAAAAAAGTGTTGTACACGGACATTCCAGAACCAGGAAAAGAAACCACTCTATTAATTGGACAAAGCGTAAACAAAGAGTTTTTGTGCCATGCATTTCATTCATAAACCCTAAACTTCACACCAGCAAAGAAGGACCTCTATAACACAACAAAGTCTGTAGATCATTGACAAAAGATCACTGACACTCAGGCTACAGACACCTCTGATAATACTGAAATCACAGTGCCTTGGTAAGAGTTCCGGGGGTTAAATGGCCAGAGAGAACAGCGGAGAAGTAACCTGGAATTTAGAGGGAGTTCAGGATTTTATATAGGGAACACTAAAGCTCTGGGTTAGGACAGCAGTAGGGTTAAGAGCAGGCAGGCACTGCAGAAAGCACTGTAGGCCATGCAACAAAAGGCTGTATGAGTTTGGATGGATATATTTCGGATCCAGAAACATTTGGTGTCTGATGTTTGCTTCTTGGTTTCCATTGGAGCTACAAACCAACAGCTTATCCAGAATGACACATTGTTTTCTATAGAAATGGACAAAATGTGGCTCTCGAGTGGCTGTTAGTGTTGGCATTGTCAAGAGATTGCAAGTTCAATCCTCAGTGATTGAGTCTCTCTGGGTGGGTAGGAATGTTAGCCAACATAAGCATTTGTTAGCTGATGTAACAGAACTGGCAGTTAGTGTGGTGTCCTGCGAGCATGTTGAGCTGTTTAATGGCTGGGCTAGCACATGCTTCCTTCTGTCTCAGAGGCATACAGTTTGCATGAGGCTAAGTGATGTGATATTAGCTTCCATTGCTTGTTGGCTACTTGAGCATCATAGCTCTAGCGCAACACTAAAGGAGCAAACTTGAGACACCAACTGTGTCTTGGCTGATCAGCAACATTTGGGGTAATGGGAAAAACTGTCAATTTGATTTAAACCCAGCAGACTCATGCACATCCAGCAGTTAGTTTTGCAGACATGCACTCATGCACTGATGAGGGCTGATGGAGGAGGGGAGCAGGCACTTCAGCACAGTGCGCTCTTGCGTCATTTTGGATATATAAACCAGATCTTATGGCATGACCTTAAAAAGGCAGTGAGTGATAAGAACGATCTTTCTGTCAAAGAGCTTTTACAAAGGCACCACACACAAGGAGAGCACAGGGAGTGGACAGATAGGAAATGGAGGGGTAGAGTTCAAGGTGGCTGAAGGGGGCATACACACAACCACACAGAGGTGAGGGGGTTACCTCGGGCCCTGCTGGGGAGGGTCTGACATCCTGCTTACGGAAAAAAGGGGGTGGGGGGGTGGGGGGTTTCAGGCAGAGAGAAAGAGAGAGATATAGGGGAGTGAATCAACCCAGAGAGAGAGAGAGAAAACAAAAATGAGAAAGACAGAGAATGAGAGCCAGAGAGATACAGAGTGAGAAATCAGAAGAATGGAAAAATGAGGGAAAAAAAGGAGAGGGAGAGGGGGAAGAAGAAGAAAAGGAAATAGTGAGGGAGAGGAAAAGCAGGGAGAACGTGTGAGAGGGTGTTGAATTGAGAGATGTGAAGAAATGTGAGATGGGAGAGGAAGAGCAGTGAGCAGCAGAGGCACAGAACCAGGCAGCAAGGTTAGCATTAGCGTTAGCATCAGCAGCAGCTCTCACACACCAGTCTCTCTCAGTGCAGGCGGGAGGGCGGGGCAGCGGTCAGTTACATACTGCTGGACACACAGAAATGGGATTCTATCTCTAGTGTTAGTAATTTCACACGAGTCCATTCAGTTCAACTTCAGTCCTACCGAAAATTGGCCTTCACTATGATGCTTGTAAAAAGATCTTTCAAATAATTCATTAAATTCACCATGTCTTGGTGAACTGAATGTGAACTGACCCCAAATTTGGCACTGGAGGCCTACAAGGGTAGGTCAAGAGTTTGTAAGACTGGTGGGCTAGTGGGTTGTATTTTTATTGAAGATTAGTGTTAAATCACTCAGAAGAGTTTCAGATTTGCCCTTTTCAGTCACAGCCAAGGATCTGCTTTGAGCGGTTTTACTGAAAAGGACAGAGCTATTTGTATTGAAGAGAAGGAATCTGTACAAAACCTTTGGGTTCTAAGGTACGACGCTGGTGACCTCAGACATAAGGAGACTTGGCTCAACTCTACATTCAAATGCTACTCATTAATATGCTACAATTTTTATACACATACAGTATCGTGAAAAAGTCTTAGGCAATACATGTTCATTTGTTTAGAAAACACTATATATTAAAATAGTTGAGAATTAACTAATTATTTTGAAAAAAAGTTGTAATTGTGTACTGTGAGCTAGTATGAAGAACACATATAATACCGCACTGCCACAAAGAGAGGTTTGGAAATGGTTGATCAAGTACACTAATGTGTAAAAGCATTATGCACTATATCAATTTCATTTATATTTATTTTAATACTAGTGTTTTTTCTGAGCAAATAATCATGCACTGTCCAGATAAAAAGCTTTTTAAATATAAGTTTCATAGGGGGTTAAAAAGTTTGCACTATATATTGTGTATATACTGAAAAAGTACAGAGCCTTTAACTACTGAAGTATACCATCTATACACTATACATCTATACCATACAGAGACTCTGTGAATGCTAGTCTTATTTCATCTCCGTTTTCACTCCCTTTCAATACATGTCAGTCTTCCCCTTCTCTCTCACCTATCTTGGCCCCCTTCTTCAGCAGTGCTACCACTACCGATGTGTTTCTGCAGCCCACCGCACGGTCCAGAGGCCGCATGCCGCTGTAGTCCACATGCTCAATCATCGCGCCATGATCCACCAAAAACTGCACCTAAACACAAACACACAGCAGGAAAAACAAAGGATCAGTATCTCCTCATTGCATTTATACAGATATAAAGATAACAATACTATTATTAACAATCAACCAAACAGAACCAACCAAACCAACAGAATAATGTAAAAATAATAATAATAATGCCACAGGAGACACTCAATAACAATAACAACACTCCACATGGCCGGGTCTATTAGCAAGTTTGGCGCTTCTATGAGTGTGAGGTGGATTGGAACAAGGCTACTGTTACTGAGGTAGCTTTGGGTCATCTAGTTACAGAAGGCCATTCACTCCACAGTCACTGACAGACTGTCAAAACTGCACACTGCAGATTCATACTGGATTACATTTACATTTACATTTATGGCATTTGGCTGACGCTCTTATCCAGAGCGACTTACAATTTGATCATTTTACACAGGAAGGCGAAGGCGGTGTTAGGAGTCTTGCCCAAGGACTCTTATTGGTATAGTGTAGGGTGCTTACCCAGGTGGGGATTGAACCCCAGTCTACAGCATAGAAGATAGAGGTGTTAACCACTACACTAACCAACCACGTACGGATTAAGATCACGTTGGTAATTATTCAAATTCTATAATTCCCCCAGGAAACTTCCATAGGGTTCTGAGTTTATTCAGTCAACTGACCATCCAACTGACAAATCAAATTACTTGGAATACATTATTTTTTGCCATGAGTATATAACCATGCAGTGATTAGAAATGTTCTCACCACTTCTGAGTCTCCATAGAAGGCGGCAAGGTCTAGTGGGGTGCGTCCACTCTTGTCTGCATGAGCGGTGGCTGCACCCCTCTCCACCAGCACACGCACCAATGGGAGGTGGCCTTTCAGACATGCCCAGCTGAGTGCGGTAAGACCTTCCTTGTCCATGAGAGCCAATGAGGCACCTGTGGGCAGAGTTACAAACATAAGACAGCGAAATTTCAGTTTCAGTTTCACTCAGCCACAGTGTTTTCCCTGCTATAAACACACTGACTTGAATCTGGTGTGTTATAAGAGGTATGTTAGGCCATGTTTGCCTGGTACTGTTCTGATTGGCTGCCACATACTGCTAATTAACAGTTAAACAAATTAAGTCCTTTAATAAAAAAAAAAAAAACTTCAGGAACAACACTCCCATCACTCCATTGTGAAAAATCTTGTAGGCTGATTAGGAAATTAAATATATAAAGCCGCTTTTACACTAAATGGTACTGACTCGATTTGGCTCAGGTGACCTCGCTTTTGGTACCAGCTACTTAGTTTTCCACTGCAGATTTATTACTCCCTCAATTTAGCTGGTTGTCATAGCGATGCCAAACAAAACTGCAGACTTAAAGCACAGAATTTTGTTCAGAATAGCCTGATGGCAACAAAATGACTGCTGACCGAAAAGGAAGAGAAATACTACATCAGAGTTCAGACGACCCAGGTCTGTGTTTAGTGTGCATGCTGTGTGAGTGTGTTGTGAGGACAGACTGACCTTGTCCAAGAAGGAACTCTGCTGTGGCCAGATGACCCTCAGAAGCGGCCACCATGAGAGGAGTCCGACCCTGTTTATCCGCCATGTTCACGTCCGCCCCATGATTCTGCAGGAGTTCCACAATCTACAGAGACAGATAGACACACACACACACACATACACACACACACACACGTTTTCAGCACCATAATAAATACAACAGCAACCACACAACTTTTTAATTGTGTGGCAAATTCATTTAAGTTGAATTTCATTATGTTATTTTAAAATGAAAAAGGATGTGAGGTGTGTGTCTCTTTGTGTGTCCTACCTGCCAGTGTCCCTGGCGGACAGCGCTGAACAGAGGGACAATGCCATGGCGGTTGGCCTGAGACACAGCGGCCCCCTGCTCCAACAACAACCTACACACATCCAACTTCCCCCTACCAGCTGCTGCTGTTAGAGCTGAGACACAGAGAGAAAGACGAAGAAAATAGAAAAAGAAAATGTGATAAAACTATAACTCTTACTCATGACACTATAATATGTTCTGTAACAGACGTTCCAGTGCAGAGTTTGATTGTTGGTCAGCATGAAGTGCACCTTTTCTGTTATCAACATGTAGTAATTTTCAAATGCAATCAAAGCTCAGTGTGAAGTTAGTAATGCATTAAAGGGGAATACCATGATTTTTGTGCTTGAATTTGTGCATAATTAATTTCTTACATTGTGAACAAGTCATTCAGAGTGGTTTGATGTGAAATGCTCCGTTCTAGAGCTACTTGGTCAAAACTGAGTCAGAATTGTGCACAGTGGTGGTGATGGAAACCACGCGTCTGAGGAGTTTAATGCTTCTACACAGAAATATACAAAATAATTATAAGCGCACTGCCTCATGCCAAGACATTGTTTTATGATAATTTAGAGAGAAGGATTTGGCCCAAAACATATTTTTTATGTTTTTTTATAGGGTGATTTAAGGCAATACAATCCCTAAAGAAAACTTATTTTTTTATTTACACGACTATTTTACCATCAACGTTATAGTTCCGAACACGTGTTAGTTCACTGGTCATGTTGTATAGTAAAGATGAATATGTGTGTGGTATAGTTAGTCTGTACATTTCTCTGCAATGTACCATTTCACTTCCAACCACTGAATCACTTTCCTACATCTCACTGATTGAACCGTGGAGAAAGTTTGAAGAAAAATAAAAATCAGAGAAATTCATCTTTACAGCCATAAAAAAGATATTTCACCCATACACACGCCACAGGGCTGCTACCTGACCAGGGCCTGACCTGGCCAATCAGAATATCAGGTTTTCATATACAACATCTTGCTCAGGTTGTGCTTGGGTTTTTTTTCTTCTAATGAGTGATTTTAGATTCATTTTTATTTGAATATTCCTACATACATTTTGTGCATCCTAATTAAATTTAACAATTGCCCTCCTTCCTGCAGATGTACACACACACACACACACACACACACACACACACACACACACACACACACACACCCCTCACCTGTTTCCCCCCACAGTGTGTCAAAGCTGTTGATCTGCGCACGCTCCTCCTCTTCCTCATCTTTCTCTGGGAGATCCAGTAGGTATGATGCAATCTACACAACACACAAACAGGAATATGAACTTATGTGTGTACCTCAGTATAACCAATAAAAGACACTGCTACCTGGGCCAGTTAGTCTAAATGTACAGTGGGGTCTCGAAGTCTGGGACCACATAAAAATCTGTTTTTTTTTTTTTGTTTTATGCTGAAGAACATGTTCAGACGACTCTCGGGTGGATCTAATGTGATCTTCAGCAGTTTTTGCACAAATTTGGGGTGTCCAGCTTATGCACACGCCATCAATAAAGCAAAAGTGGGACATACTAAATAATTCTAAAATTCATGTTAATATTTCAAAAAATCTGCTTTTCGCTCAAATTGTCAGGCTGATAACACCTTTTGCTTGTGTGTTTTCATTTTGTGTCTCAGACTTTTGGATCCCACTGTATGTGTGCGCACTTTGTATTTCTCATGCTAGTCGCTGGTGTAAGACCCTGCAGTGTACCTCAGTATAACCCATGCTAGCTGCTGCTATCAGGGCCTGTTGGACCGCATGGCTCTTGCTGAAGGTTGAGGACTCCTGCTCGTCTGAGCTCCAGTCGCACTGCACCAGATACTTCACCACCTCTAGGTGGCCTCGCAGTGCTGCCTGAACCAGAGCACACTGCCCGTTCCTGTCCACATGATCCACCTGCACACAAAACACTGTGAGCATTTCTGTGCTTTTCCAAATATCTGTGCTAATTTACACAGTTTTCACCAAATGCCGTCAATCAGCCATGTTTGGTGTCTGAGGTTTGCTTTAGTTCTGCACTGGAGCGGTGAGGTCAATGTAGCTAACAAGTGAAGGTTTGTTATCAATTAACACCATGCAAACTGCACTCCTAGATCATCTCACAATTGGTGGGCACCTATAAAATGGACAAAAGTGTATTTCTTAGCCAAGTACAGTAGCAGCACTTCTGTCATTGGACAGAAATATTTAGAATTTTAAAAAATGTTTCTCTAATGTTCACTATTGAATACTAATTCTATCTATTATCTATTGATATTGTTATTGGTGTGTTATTGTTTTGCTATCTGGTGTCGACCAGAGATGAATGGTTTTTGCTTTTGAGTGTTGGTTCCTCTCAAAAGGTCTTATTTATCAACCATTCTTCAGAAGAATTTCTTCTCAAAACCCACTTATGTAGTTTTCATAGATTCTGGCATTCATCAATGTTTTCTTATTAGGAATTCCTTCTTAGGTAAGAACAGATTACACACACTCAAGAGCACAAAGGTGTGAACAATTCTGAGGTTAATAACACATCATGAATCTGATGTAGACTTTTTCTTAGGACCTTTCTCAAGAACACATTTAAGAAGAAACTTAGGAAGATATTGGTGAATGAGGCCCAATTGAGTTTTTACTCGCTGCTGTCACCCTTGGCTTGTTAATTGGGGCTTGGACCAGGATTTCTGTGAAGCTGCTTTGTTGTAAAAACTGTTATATGATTAAATTTTGACTTGACATTTATACTGTGGCATGTGCCTGCCCCCCCACGCAGCGGTGATGAACCTCGGCGAGGACACCGGGGAGAGAACCGCAAGTGTGGAAGGTGCGGAGCGCAAAGCCCAAGCTACCCGGACGGACGCCAGTCACGAGAGTGATGGCGGGACGAGGAGGACGAGGACGCTGGTGCCAACCATGAGAGGCACCAGAGCCAGGGGCCTGGGCGGTGGAGCAGTATGACTATATGTTTATGTATGTACAGTGTCATAAAACACATAAGCAAGTCTACTTGAGATTACTTAACTTCAAGGAAATTGTGAGATGATTTAGGCATGGGGGTCAGTAGGTGGCAACACCACCATAAAGGAATAAGGTACATGAACACGTACGCTCACCATCAAAACATAAAAGACACGTCAGTAAGGTGTTAAAAAATGTCTACTCAACATTTCCTAACAGCTAACTGCAGTTAATTTAGATAAGCAGAGGTAAAATCTATAAAATATGAAAATACAAAATATATTTCTGATCAGTATTTAGAGATGGTGATGTTTCTGATTTGGTTACTTATGAGGCCGAAAATAATGTGTGATTAAAATTCTGAGGCCAGATACTTTAGAAAATGCAATTTTACATTACAGTAGTGATACAACGGGCACAAACATTGTAGTGCCTACTTGGCCATGTGATAGTCATGGCTTACATTATATAGCACCACCACAGATGTCATGAAGCTAACTGGTGGGGTATTGCCAATGCTATATGTGAGGTGAGGGCAAACTGTGGCTTTCAGTCTTATGATTGGCTGACCGTGGCTTTCTTGGCACAGAGGGCATTGACAATAGGCAGATGGCCGGCAGCAGCAGCATAGCCCAGTGGAGTAAGACCGCTCTCTGATGCACCGTTGACGTCTGCCCCGAACTCCAGCAGCAAGGCGACCATCTCCAGGTAACCCAGGTGGGCGTGTACGCACAGTACCGGAGCGTTATTCAGCACCTCTGTACGGTAGTTCACATTAGCTCCCCCCAAAATCAACAGACGAGAGACCTGCAGAGAGAAATAGAGAGAGTGAAGAGGGATCACAAGACATCACTGGAGACAGCTTCACTACAGCTACAGTCAAAGTCGCAACATAGATAGATGGCTCTAGATACAAAGCTAGTTATATAGACAGCAACTTTATTAATGATTTACACTAACAAGAACAAAAAAAATAAAATACAAATTACAAGAAATAAAACTGAAGAAAAAAACCCCAAAAACATAAGCAACAATATTGGAATTGTAGGCCGATGCAAATATTCACTATTTCTCATTTACGTATCTGTCAATGCTGATATAGATGCTCATACATGAACATTTATCAAATGTACACATTAAGAATAGATTCAGCTGAACTACCACAACAGAGAAATTTATATCTATAGGGTAATGCAAACATGAATAAAATGCAAGTATTTTAGCATCACTCAATACTCAATACTCAGCTCTCTAACAAACATCTGCCCGCGAAACAAGGCGTGAGCTTCTCAGTGCAGCTCACTATATGGAATACTACACACTTTACTAGAGCCTCTCCACATGTTAGTTCTTAAACAACGTATTCTTTCTAACAAAATGTTTAAAATATTAGACATGATGTTAACACATCACTGTAGATATAGCAATTCTGCTGGTAAGTCTCATTCTGGAGATACAGCAGGCTGTGTGGCCTTTAATATTATTTTTACCTTTGATTTAATGAAATGTTAAGATCAGAAATGATAAGATCCTTTGAGTTTTATCAATGTTTATTACATGTTTTTTCTGTTTGATGACAGCCCTCAGATATTGCTTTTTGTTTAGTGTTCCTTACAGGAGGCTGTCAGGTTGCTCATCAAAAGTATATAGTCCATCAAAGTAGATAGTCCAAAGTTTGCTTACTACCACCCATCAGAAGTTGAAACTATTATTTTCTCCCACAAGAGCATTTTAAATCCAGCTAAGTGGGACAGGAAACCCATGGACCTGGCCACCTTATGATGGGTGCATTACCACTGAAACTGAGCACTGATCATGCATTCCTACTTACAAGGAGCATACACAACAATATGGGTTATAGACATGTGCTCAAATGCAACAGAATTCTTACATAAAATAAAAATTGAGGAAGAGATTTTAGATAAAGGCAGATATGTAGATATTATACACATATATGTATGATATAATGATATAATGGCAATAATTGCTAGGCGTATAATAAAGTACTAAATAAAGTACTAAAATAACTGCAGACTAGCCTTAACAAATGCAGTGCCTGTGTTACATAACCAAGGAGCCCCTGTTAGTCAACAAGCGTCAATAGTCTCCCCAGCTGTGGATCGACTCAATGTTATGTACTAGTGTTGTAACAAAAATTAATTTTAATGTAAGTTAATGCAACAAAATTTCATTTCAAGCAGTTTTGAACCATTTTTACTGAGCTATTTGCCATGAAATGGTCACAACATAAAAGGCAGCTTATTATTTTCAAACTGTTTAAAAAGCCCTTATGTTTTGATATGATTCACAAGTTTTTATTTCATTATTTGAAAATATAACACCCACACAGTAATGTAAAACTGCTAAGCTGTTTGGTAGAAAGTGGTGGGGTTACCTTGATGTTGGGGGTGTAGAGGTTGCGCAGGGAGGCAAGAGCAGCAGACAGACCTTCTGTACTGTAAGAAACCCACAGCCCCTGCAGCACGGACGATGAAACCCCGACTTTTTTACTCAGACCCTGTGGGACCGCAACAGCAGAACTTCTCGTCAGAATACAGCAGTGTGCTTTTTAAACTGTGCACTGGCTGATACGCTTTGAGCATGTTTTATCTAATCAGGAAAGATTCTTGAATTGAACTGAGTGTTCATTAATCATATGTACCTTAAAGATGTGTGCTTTGAGGATGTGGTGACCCAGCTCGATGGTCTGCTGTCGGTTGAGCTTGCCCTCCTGCCGGGAGAACCAGAAGGCCAGTAGTGTGTGGCCACTCCTACAGCAGAGCCAGCAGAGTAAACAGAGAGTCAGTTCTGTGCTGGTCTAAGGTTGTAGTGCAATACAAACCTAAAGCATAAAACTTGTTCAGCAGAGGGAAACAGGCCTTTTTGTTTCTAAACTCTGCCAGCACTGTAGTAATACTCTTATTGCACTACGTTTTGGCTGGAAACAAAAGGGTTGAATTCTTCCTGAAGGGTTAAAATTGGAAAAAAATGATCCAATCAGGATTCTTTCTCTGTGGAATCTAGGTAGGTACAGCCAAGTGAGCTCTCCTATTGGTTAGGACAGGGGTTGTTTTTTAGGCCCTTTCACCCAATTGAAATTCATAATCAATGTAAAGCTGCACTCAGACTGCTGTATTTTTTAGAAAGCTCAGCACACTTCAGCCTCTTGTTTTCTACTGACTGATGCATCTGAAGTTCACAGATTCGCTCACTTAAAGTTCAGCTAGATGAACTCAGTGTGAAGCAAAACTTAACACTCCAGCAAACTTATTCAGTCCTCATGTTCCTTTCCATTTAAGTGAACTGGCTGATTTCAGCAGACATATTTTACTCAGGTTCAGTTTGACTGCAGCTTTAGCCTCAGCTGTTCATCAGAGCCTTCATGCATTTTTCTGTGATTTATAAGGTATATGACTCCATAGCATCATTCTTGTGACTCTGGGACCCCCCAAATGGGCCATGAATTCCAAGTTAAACTGGGTTAGGACTTCAGGAGCTGAACTGCCAGATTATCCACAAATACAAGAAAAGACACATTTTGATTTCAGTGGGACCAAATTTGTGAGAGAAAAAACAGCGCACTCGATCTTCTGGAAGTCCTACGAGTCACTGACTGGGAGTACAACTGTCACCTGACCAAAGCATTTTTGTCAAATGTTTAAATGGAAAAACGTGGCAGATCTGTGCCAGGATTCTTTATTAAAACTACTACAAGGTAAAATATATGTTAATGTCTATAAAAGCTTCAAGCTTCCTGTCATTTATCGAGGACAGCCATAAAATGTTCATGGAATTGCTGTTAGCTTAGCGCTAACATGACATGCTAGAGGAATCCCATAGGGGCTTTGTCAGAATTATCATTATAATAAACTTTTTTTCCTTGTTTTTGACAAGATTTTGTCAATTTATGGCCCAAACTGAAGCCTAGCTCTAATAAATCACTGCAACTACAAAAAAATGTTATATAATTCTCATGCTCTTTCTCAATACATCTAAGCTACTTCTGAAAGGCCCCAGCACTACACCCAACTCAACTCTTAGAGCTTAGTAATCAACTGAGTTAGAGAAAACACTACACTCTGCAGTACTGTGAGCCTCCACAACTGGACTAGGACACGAATAGTTAAATGTAAGTGTTCTTCATTCCAGTCTTCAAGACACTCATGCGTTACACAGGTTTTTCCCTCATTCGGCTCATAGACGTGCTGATAATTACAGGACTGGAGTTGTGTCAGGTATATTAAAACAGGGAAAACAGAATAATGTGCAGAGTAAGCAGCCTCCACAAGTGGAAATCCACTCCCTCTGACCCTTTGTCTTCTGACCTGGGGTCGCACAGGAATTTGGTCTTCTCTCCATCTTCCCTCCAGATCAGCCACTCTCTGAAGGATGGATGTACAAACATGCGCGTACCATCGCGCCTTTTCACCAGAAATGGTGAGAGGTGCTCTGTGCGCTGCTGGAAGTCGTCCCAGTCGAGTACAGCACCCCGCACAGCCCCAGCGTTCACTGCCCCGAACGCCTGCTCGTCCGTGAGTGGGTGGAGCGAGGCTACGGCCACGTTCAGCAGAGGTAGAGCCCGCTCGAATGACGACTGTGTTGGAAAACGCATATTCAGCTGCAGCAGGTACACCTCTGCCAGGCTCACCGGCACCACCTGACACAAACAGACAAATAAACACACACACACACACACACACACATACACATATATATATATATATATATATATATATATATATATATATATATATATATATATATATATCAAACAGATGTATTTTTATAGCATCATTACAAATATATTCTCTTACTGATATGATTATGTCATATTATCTGCAGTTTTTTGTTTAACTGCTTGTAAAATGTTAAAGCAGACATAAAGGTAAAAAAGTGAACAAATAGATAATTATTTATAATAATAATAATAGTCCAACTGAAGCATATAATTAACATTAGATTAGTTTATGCTAACATAATGGCAGCCTGTGCTGCTATGATAACCTCATGCCATATTGTACTGTCCCTAAAGTAGGCCTTGCTGACCGCACGCAAAGGCTACACAAAGCTTACATAAATGCTATGTTAGTCTGTGTCAGACTACACTAAACTCATACCAGGCTGCACTAACCTCACACAAGGCTATGCTAACCTATATCAGACAATGCTAACATCACGGCAGGCTATTCTAACCTCAGAGCAGAGTAATCTCTTGCCACGGGCTTGACTGAATAAAAGCTCTTCTGACCTTGTAGCTGGAGCTCTTGAGTACCAGGTAGCCCTTCTCGATGAGGTCCAGTGTGAGCTTCAGGTAGAGGTAGGAGCCACGGCTCAGGCCCTTGAGGTGGGCACTGAGCTTGGCAAAGGCAGCATTGTCCAGCTTGCCGTTCAGGGCCACATTGTTCTGGATTTCCTGGCTGGAGTGCAGCCGGTGCAGAATGTAACCTTGCAGGTCTGAATCTATGGCATCGCTCTCCTCCAGCCGGTCCAGAGAGATCCGGTGGAATGGCAATGGGCGGGTCACATCCTAACAGAGAGAGAGATAGAGATAGATAGAGATAGAGAGATATAGAGAGAGAGAGAGAGAGAGAGAGAGAGAGAGAGAGAGAGAGAGAGAGAGAGAGAGAGAGAGAGAGAGAGAGACATTTAATAAGGCCTTATTTAACACATGAACCACACAGAATAAGTTTAAATCTCCTCATAATTACAGTTCTTTAGGAAATGTTTCAGTACATCATGAAACCTTAACTTTACAACAATTGTGTTCTGATTACTGTGGTATAATTCAGAATTATTTTTTAAAATATACTATGCTATTGAAATTCTTAATACAGTAGTGGAATATAGAAAATTATAACAATACATAGTGTTTTTTGTTTTGAATTTTATATTAATGAGCACCTGCGATGTGAAATATTATTACAGAATATTAATACGGATTATAATCGGTTCTAACATTTTAAAATTAGTGCGGTTGAAACGCCACATTTAAATCAATGCATAACAGGTAAGTGGATGCACTCTAGCAATGAATCACAAAATACATAATCATCATAAAGGCAACTCATGTGTTACACTACACTGAGCACAAAATACATAGATATTAAACTGTGCTGTAAGCCTAAGCACTATGACTGAGCCCATGAGTTTAAATGTAAATGGAGAATCGGGGGAGGCTCACCTGTAGGGATGTCCTGACGGTCACCATCAGTTTGAGCCAGGGTGGGAAACGCTCAATGCTTTTACACAGAAAGGAAACAATGGTGTCTCCATAATCAGGCTTATGGAACTCCGCCTCATTCAGCCCGTCAATCAAAATGATAAGATCCTCATCACATGCCACCTTCCTCTCTGAAAAACATCATCACATACCCAGTTACAGAAAGCGTCTGTGTGAGAGCATCTGCATTTCAATTTTACAAGTTATTTTTTAATGAATCCATGAATGTTAACATCTGTATGAGCACATTTCAATGTATTTTGTTTTGTTGTATATCATTTATTTTAACTGATGTTTGTGCATCTACAGTCAGAGACCACCCTTCCTTCAGTTAATTTCATGTACAAAGTACAAATTATTCATTTTTCAGGAGATTTTGAGGACATTACATATAAAACAATCCACTTGCATAAGGAAGGAGAAAATCAAAGGACAACAGGTGAAAAAACAGGTTTCCAAAACTAAAACTAAAAGTAAAAATCACTAAAAGATAAATAGAAAATGAGACTCCTGAGAACCATTCCAGACCTGGAAGACCATCAAAATGAGTCATCATCAGAAAAACACTACTTAAAACGTTCATCTTTCAGAGAGAGGAGATAATCAAGCTCCAGTCTTGCTCCAGATGTGAAAAATCCTTCATCCTTCCACTGTGAGAATACAAGGTAATGCTATGGGTCCGAAAGGATGTGTAAACAGGCAAAAAAAAAGACATTTTGCAAATCAAACAGAGAAGCTGCTGGTGTTCTTACAACAATAGAGTGACCATCCCAGAGTCCGGACAACTTCTAAGACTGAATTTTGGAGGTGTGGAAAAACATCTCTGAAAAGCACTGGAAAAAGAGCAAGTCTCATGAAAAGGATGGTGGCTGTAATAAAGGCAGAGAATTGATGCACTAAATACAAAAAAAAAAACTAAACCTAAACAAATATTTAGTTAATGGGATAATATCATTTTTTATTAAATATATGCCCTTTTATATCCCCTTGACTTGTAAAAATGAATAATTTTTTCATATTTGATGGTTTCACTGGAAATAAATGAAGTGTGGTCTTTGACTTTTGCACAGTATTGTATATGGGCATGTCTTTTTCCTGTTTATACCCCTTGTCAGAATCTCCTGCATGTACGCTGTTGCTGTGGGAATACAACCTTATACAAATATTGTACATTTTTTGGCATAATTTGAAAATACCAGATTCTTTTACATTGTGTGAAACTTTCATGATCAATGGACCAACAGAAAGTGTCAGAATGCTTGGACTATGTATGACATTAAAGTGAAGATTATTTTTTCCTTCTCCAGTAAAGTTACCATTACAGAGATATAAGGATTGATCTAGCAGCAACAATATGTTTCTCTAGGCAGTGCTGTGTTTTAGTGTGTATATGTCTGTGTAGAATCTCCAAGGTGAGTTTTTGTGTGCATACCTCTGTGCAGTAAGTGTAGAGGTTCTAACAGGCCTTTGCGGAAAGCTGTCATGGGCTCCTGGACGCAGGAGCGCAGGCTGAGCAGGCTCTGCAGGTGGGGCTGGCGCAGCAGCAGCTCGCGATAGGCTTGCAGCTGAGGAGCTCTGCACAGTAGTGCTGCAACATTGTGAACAAACTCTGGCACCAGACATGTGTAGGCATTATCTGCCTGACAGTAGTGATATGCCACCACCTAGACAAGCAGAGGGAGAGAGATTTAGCAAATCTTTATTACATGCTATATATTCTGAAGCTCCCAGACACACCTTTAAATGGATGCAACTTCTAGTCACTGCAGACACAATGTGTACACACATCTCCATAAAAAGCACTGGAAGCAGTATAAGAAAAGTTCCACATACACCTAAAGTCACATATGAGCAATGCTAAATGTCAGGTAGATGAATGATGTTCCTCGGAGCGACTGGAACATTTCTGGGATCTTTTTAAATCATGAAGCTCAACCAAGCATTTCTGGAATGAGTATGAGTAATGAAGCTCCACTGAACATGTTAGGGATGATATGGAGTGATGAAACTCCATTAAACATCTCTGGGATGAGTAGGAGTGATGAAGCTCCACTGAACATCTCTGGGATGAGTTAGAGCGATGAAGCTCCACTGAACATCTTTGAGATGAGTAGGGGTGATGAAGCTCCACTGAACATCTTTGAGATGAGTAGGAGTGATGAAGCTCCACTGAACATCTTTGAGATGAGTAGGAGTGATGAAGCTCCACTGAACATCTTTGAGATGAGTAGGAGTGATGAAGCTCCACTGAACACCTTTGAGTTGAGTAGGAGTGATGAAGCTCCATTGAACATCTCTGGGATGAGTAGGAGTGATGAAGCTCCACTGAACATCTTTAGGATGAGCTGTTTTTGATCCAGATCTAATCAGACAATGGAATGAACACCAACAGCAATGTTCCAACATTTAGTGGAAAGCCTTCCGAAAGACTGGAGGATAGTACTGCCAAACAACATCTGATTTCAGATGGGTGGACAAGTAGGCCTCTGGATACTTATGTGTCTGAACATATAGTATACATATTAAAAAAAACCTACATTAATACATAAGAGAAGAACGAGAATGAGAACCAGAAGAGTTCCTCAGAGCTTAAACCAATGGCAACACTTGCAGGCAGAGTTTAATGTAACTCAGTAGAGCTTTAATAATGGAATCAAGCATCATTGTTGCCTTATTGCAGGGTTCTTCTGCTTGGCGTCCCCCCACGAAAATAGAGTACATCAGACATGCCTCTCCCAGTGTGCATGTGGGAGAAATGTCAGAATTAAGTATGCACAGCACTGAGGGTATCTAATGGCTGAGCCAAGAGACTCCACAGCCATAAATATTTGATAAGGCAACAGAGCCGCAATAAAGCTTCATGCTTCAAAGAGCAGGAGAGAGAGAAACTATAACACATGAGAGAGAAACTACAACAAAAAGTACAGAGAGAGAGAGAGAGAGAGAGAGAGGCAATGGAAAGTGAGGATGACGGTCGATAAAATGCAAAAAAAGAGGAAAAAAAGAGGAGCTGAGAAAGAAAAAGAGAACAAAATAGACGGTGAAAGCGATGGAGAGAGAAAGCCAAACAGCTAGTGCATGAAAAAGGAAATAAGAGAGGGAGAGAGAAAGATGGATAGAGAGGTGGAGTGGACGCATGCCAGGTGATTATGTCTGCATTAGCACTGTGACAGTGAGTGATGCCTAAAGCACTGGGTTGAGCTCATTCAACATCGTGCTTCGCTAAAACAGCACTTCTCCATTTCAGCCTCGCGCCGCCCAGAGCTGGGCTGTTTTGTATTTTCCCTGCTCTGACACACCCCATACGACTGATGCAGACTGGATAATTAGCTGATGAATGGAATCAGGTGTGTCAGAACTGGGGTAAACACTGACGTGGGCAGTGTAGGTGAATCGCAGGAAATGGACTGAGACTGGGTTTGGAAAAAAGCTGCATCAGCTTAGCCGTCCTGGATGAAACGATCACAACACCGACCTCTTCATCATGTCAGGCAAAACGCTTTACATCATTAAATGAATTTGCTTTATAGCATTACAATTTGAATGTCGGCATCCCACGAATATTTACCAGCCATTTTCAAACATACGTTTTATGAGCCTACATTGCTAATATTGCTGCAATAGCTGGAAGTTTTATAAAGAGAGCCAGCAGCTGGGCCTCAGGCTGAAAATACGTTACATGTTGTCATGGCAGGTTCAGTGATGTTTTGGGCTCCATCATTTTTATTTAAAACATTAACTTAATACTGACCATATTTTGAAGGCATGGCAAATGTTCCTTTCCCTTTATGGTGAAATCAGCACTTTCATTATTAGACTCTTTGGAAGTACAAGGCTTTCCACTCTAATAAGAAAAAGCGTATCACATTAAGTGCTACAGCACTGGCTGGTAACCAAATCTGTGTGTGTCAGATTGTGGATCTTACTTGAGAGGCCAGTCTTCGGAGCGCCTCCTCCTGGCGTCTCCTCATCTCTGGAGTACCGGGGCAACTGCTGCCCCCCACAAGTGTGCCATGAGTCGACTGTGGCTGACTGAGGGGCAGAGTGTCACCATCTGTGTGTGTGTGAGTGTGTGTGAGAGAGAGAGAGCGAGAGAGAGAGAAACAAGAAATTAATAAAAAAATTAAAAAAACAGTTTGGCAATAGATTAAATTCTCAGCTTAACCCAAATGTAGTCAATTAGACAAGACATGTTTGGTGTCTGAAATTGTCTTCTTTAGTTTTGCACTGGAGCTAAAATGTGTTGAATTTTTAAGGAATCTGAAACAGACTTGATTGTATGGCTCATGACATTGTTATCTATAAAAATGGACAAAAATTTGTCGCACAGTTAAAAACAGCATCATCAGTTCAGTTCTCTTTAAGACAGCGATGGACGAATGCATGGCCTGCAGTGTCATAAACAAGTGAGTTTAAGCTTACTTAACAACTCAAAATGGTTACATAACATTATATTACATTAGATAGCTTCAGACTGCCCCCCCGATAAACTAATCCAGTCTGAATAGAGCTATAATGTTTCCATTACTTGTTAGTGACATTCATGTTGTAGCTCCAGCGAAAAGCTTAAGAAGCAAACTTAAAACATGTCCTGGCTGACTGGCTACTTCTGATGTGAAGGATGGAGAACAGTCAATTCGATTTTTCACACGTATAGATAACGGTAACAATCCAAAGTGGACCGGTAATTAAGAGCTGATTGGAGTTTTACTACATTATGGGCCAGACCAACACAATTTTACTATCATTTATTACAGACTAGGCTTAATCTACGTAAAAGAAAAACGGTGTGGTGTTCAAGGTCATTGTTGAATTATACACTGTTTAGCTACGACAGCCACTCATTGTAATACCAGGTTAAGTAATGTTAAGTAAAACCTTATTTCATAGACTGAGCTAGCTGGCTGTTTACCTATTTATGTTTAGCTCAGAGTGATATTAGCAAATAGCTAGCCAGTTATTTAGCTACTTTTGTTTAGCTAGCACACTCCAGAGAGAGTTACTTGTTGTCATATTAGATGTCCCATTTAATCACAGGGAGACTGTCTAAAATAAACACAGTAACAAGCTATTTGTGTTTTTATAACTTTAGCTGACCATAACTTTATCCAGAGGTTCCTCTCTGAAATAAAATAGTGCAAGGTCATAATCTTTGTTAAAAAAAGTAGCTATCTGCTGCTATTTGGTCTGTGCTTGGTCCGAATGGGCCTCAAACTCCTGGCAGAACTATGTAATTTCCATGATTACTCTACGCACATAAGCTGTCTATGTAGCTAACTTTAGCAGCTAGCAAAAAAAAAGCCTTTCTTACTAACTAATAATTTCAAATTTGTGTAACAATGTAGTTGAAAACATGAGGATCTATAGTCTTTACTCACGTTTGGGTGAAGAATGTGGGCTTTCCGAGGCGATCTGTCTCATACGGTTGCCGTGGCAGCTGAGTGCCACCAGACGGGAAATGATGGCCGTCTTGCCGAAGCCCACGTTACCCACGATGACAACGCCTTGATTGGTGGGCTCGCTGCCACGGAGATGGGCATCCACTTCTTGAAACAGCCATTCACGCCCCGTGAAGACAGTGTCGGGCGTCAGACTGGGCACCTCAAACAGCAGGGGCTTCAGGGCAATGTCCGGTGGGCGGTACGGGGCAAAGCGCACTGCATCGAGGGAAACATAGTAAAGGTGTGTGAATCCATTTACTCTGTGCACTCAGATTTAATGAACAGCCCTGTCAACAGAAACTATTCTGCTGAGTTTAACCCACATAACATACAGGCCAAACATTTGAAATAACATTACTTTTGTAATGCCAAACATGAAGATATCATGTGCAGTAATATCTTTAACACAGATCTAAAGGATTTAGCTAAGTGTCTGATTAAATGACTTCTGAAGAAAATTTTTTAAATCTTTCAACCTAATCTACAGGTCATGTCTGTAGTGTACGGTCAATTACCACAGACAATGGTTTTGATTTCTTTCACTGTACTTACCAAGTTTTAACTGCAACTGCCCACTGGCTTCTATTATGGGAGAGCTTTAGTCAGTAGGTAAGCCTACAGTAACATTTTTGCCTCTAAATTCGTTCCACCCATTGCAAATGTGATTCGTTGATCCCACTGTTAGTTCTTAATTAAGGTAGTGGGTAATGTGACACATTAGGCCTTTCGTTCAGCTCCTGAAGTCCTAACCAATGGGAAAGGTTATGCCTACCTAGATATTTGATTGGATCATTTTTGACTGGATGAAATTTTGTTTTCAACCTAAACTTGACATTGAAGTAAGTAGTACTACTGTTTCTGTAAAGTTTAAGCACAAGCATGATGATTCTATAAAATAGAATCTTAAAAACCCAAAGGGTTCCTCTGCTTGTACTATATGTTTCAAGTATCTCAGCAAGAGAAATGATTGCCTATGAGATATACCCACTGCTTAAGATGTACTGATGAGTGTAAATATACAAGAGCAGGACAGCTTAAGTAACTATGCTGCAGTAACCGTCTTCACCAGAGGAGGGCAGTGATGGCCACTGGCAGCCAGTCTGAACTGCAGGATGAAAGCATGTGGCTTACGCAAGCCAACGCTGCAGTGTGAAATGCCACGGATCAATGGCTCTGAGAGGCGTCTCTAAGCCTGCTGGTGTTTGATTCAGAGAGAAAAAAATCCAGCCTGAAACACTGGAACCAAGAAAAAAAAAACAAAACCCACACACCCATCACCTCGTTGCTGTCATCGTTAGATAACGGCCAAAGAAGAGCTTTATTTACAGCCACTATCTCTGCTGCTTTTCTCAAATCGCTGAATGAAAATGTCACTGGAGCTCCAAATTAGTGATTTGGTTCCAAATTTGAAAGATTATTATTATTATGCACCTTATGGCCTTAATATTCATTATGATAATCCTCATCATATGCATCCCCTCAACTGTGCTATATTAATTCCTTGAATAATCTGCATAATGCACACTTAACATTCATTACTGTAATCCTCTGCATTTTCATAATCATCATACAACCTGAATATTCATAAGGGCAGCCCTGATCATCGTAATCACAATCACAACCTAATCTTCACACTTCATTCTAATGGATTGGGGGAGGGACTGGGGGAGGGAACATGTAGATGAATCTAATCTAATATAATATAATCCTACTACACTAACACCATAGATTAGTGAATGTGAGCAATATGCAAAGGTATATTTTGTTGATTTATAAATTAGCACATATAAATGAGTATACATAAGCAAAATCCTGCATCTGCTCTTTTATCATTTTTCATTTTGTGACATAATTTGAAAAAAAAAAAGCAGTTGTGTCAAAATTTCATGATGAGCAGACCAACAGAAATGGTCCAAAATTACTTGGAAAACAAAATGTTTCCATTTACTTCCGTTAAAAGTTAAAAACCTTTTTCCTTGTCCTGTAAAGTCCAAGGTACAAGGTTTTACTCCACCAGCAACGATATGTAGAACATATTCATGTTATGTCATATTCTGGCCTATTCTGGCATTGGAAAGTTATTGGAAAAAAATTAAATATTAAACATAAATTATGCTATTATTAACAATAATGTCTGCACACATGGGACATCACAACCATCCTAACTAACAGTTTGTCGACTATGGTCAGAATTTAAGCCTCAAGCCAGTACAACTGTATATGCTGGTCTTCATGACCAAAATACACTATATTTCCAAACGTATTTGCTCATCTGCCTTCACACACATATGAACTGCAGTGAGATCCCATTCTTCCACAATGTTTAGGAGCATGTTTATGGGAATTTTTGACCGTTCTTCCAGAAGCGCATTTGTGAGGTCAGGCACTGATGTTGGACGAGAAGGCCTGGCTCACAGTCTCCACTCTAATTCATCCCAAAGATGTTCTATCGGGTTGAGGGCAGGACTCTGTGTAGGCCAGTCAAGTTCTTCCACACGAAACTGGCTCATCCATGTCTTTATGGACCTGCTTTGTGCACTGGTGCGCCGTAATGTTGGAACAGGAAGGGGCCGTCCCCAAACTGTTCCCACAAATTTGGGAGCATGAAATTGTCCAAAATCTCTTGATGCTGAAGCTTTAAGAGTTCCTTTCACTGGAACTAAGGGGCCGAGCCCGACTCCTGAAAAACAACCCCACACACCCCAT
>NC_051211.1:7499114-7514114 GCF_015220715.1 Pygocentrus nattereri | reverse complement strand
TCTCACTGCACTGCTCCAGTTCTCATTCAGCCACATTCACGCCCAACTGGCACATTTACCAAGTCCTATTAGGCCTGCATTACTGTTAGCTTTGGCAATACTGATAATGTAGAAGGCTGCCATATGCAAATGAGCCCTTTAATGAATACAGAACTGTTTATTGTGTGCTTTGAGCATCTTGAACAATGCCTGATGTTAATGAGTGGTTCTGTGTAGGCCGGTTTAACCTGTCAACCCATTACCATATACACCAAGGAGGCATTACATTATTTCTATTATATATTATCCTTGTTTCTCATTGTCCATTTAATCAGCTCCACTTACTGTATAGGAGCACTTTGTAGTTCTACAGTTACAGACTGTAGTGCATCTGTTTCTCTGATACTTTGTTAGCCCCCTTTTACCCTGTTCTTCAGTGGTGAGGACCTCCATGGACCCTCACAGAGCAGGTACTATCTGGGTAGTTGATCATTTTCAGCACTGCAGTAACACTGACGTGGTGGTGGTGTGTTAGTGTGTGTTGCATTGGTCTGAGTGGATCAGATACAGCAATAACTTCATTTCATATTTTGTCTTTTTTGTTCAATTATTAAAGTACAAGCCTAAAGTGGCCAAATAGGCTGATTAGCCATTTTGCTTCCTATCTATCCTAACTTAGTAGCTTCCAACTGACAGCAGACACAGTTCAAACTCAAACAAACAAACATTCCTCAGTGCTGCCCTCTAAAGATGTTAACACCAAACAAACATTCCTCACTGCTGCCCTCTAAAGATGTTAACACCAAACAAACATTCCTCACTGCTGCCCTCTAAAGATGTTAACATCAAACATTCCTCACTGCTGCCCTCTAAAGATGTTAGCATCAAACATTCCTCACTGCTGCCCTCTAAAGGTGTTAACATCAAACATTGCTCACTGCTGCCCTCTAAAGATGTTAACATCAAACATTCCTCACTGCTGCCCTCTAAAGATGCTAACATCAAACATTCCTCACTGCTGCCCTCTAAAGATGTTAACATCAAACATTCCTCACTGCTGCCCTCTAAAGATGCTAACATCAAACATTCCTCACTGCTGCCCTCTAAAGATGCTAACATCAAACATTCCTCGCTGCTGCCCTCTAAAGATGCTAACATCAAACATTCCTCGCTGCTGCCCTCTAAAGATGCTAACATCAAACATTCCTCACTGCTGCCCTCTAAAGATGTTAACATCAAACATTCCTCACTGCTGCCCTCTAAAGATGCTAACATCAAACATTCCTCACTGCTGCCCTCTAAAGATGCTAACATCAAACATTCCTCACTGCTGCCCTCTAAAGGTGTTAACATCAAACATTCCTCACTGCTGCCCTCTAAAGATGTTAACATCAAACATTCCTCACTGCTGCCCTCTAAAGATGCTAACATCAAACATTCCTCACTGCTGCCCTCTAAAGATGCTAACATCAAACATTCTTCACTGCTGCCCTCTAAAGATGCTAACATCAAACATTCCTCACTGCTGCCCTCTAAAGATGTTAACATCAAACATTCCTCACTGCTGCCCTCTAAAGATGCTAACATCAAACATTCCTCACTGCTGCCCTCTAAAGATGTTAACATCAAACATTCCTCACTGCTGCCCTCTAAAGATGTTAACATCAAACATTCCTCACTGCTGCCCTCTAAAGATGTTAACATCAAACATTCCTCACTGCTGCCCTCTAAAGATGTTAACATCAAACAAACATTCCTCACTGCTGCCCTCTAAAGATGCTAACATCAAACATTCCTCACTGCTGCCCTCTAAAGATGCTAACATCAAACATTCCTCACTGCTGCCCTCTAAAGATGTTAACATCAAACAGTCCTCACTGCTGCCCTCTAAAGATGCTAACATCAAACATTCCTCACTGCTGCCCTCTAAAGATGCTAACATCAAACATTCCTCACTGCTGCCCTCTAAAGATGCTAACATCAAACATTCCTCACTGCTGCCCTCTAAAGATGCTAACATCAAACATTCCTCGCTGCTGCCCTCTAAAGATGCTAACATCAAACATTCCTCGCTGCTGCCCTCTAAAGATGCTAACATCAAACATTCCTCGCTGCTGCCCTCTAAAGATGCTAACATCAAACATTCCTCACTGCTGCCCTCTAAAGATGCTAACATCAAACATTCCTCACTGCTGCCCTCTAAAGATGCTAACATCAAACATTCCTCACTGCTGCCCTCTAAAGATGCTAACATCAAACATTCCTCACTGCTGCCCTCTAAAGATGCTAACATCAAACATTCCTCACTGCTGCCCTCTAAAGGTGTTAACATCAAACATTCCTCACTGCTGCCCTCTAAAGATGTTAACATCAAACATTCCTCACTGCTGCCCTCTAAAGATGCTAACATCAAACATTCCTCACTGCTGCCCTCTAAAGATGCTAACATCAAACATTCTTCACTGCTGCCCTCTAAAGATGCTAACATCAAACATTCCTCACTGCTGCCCTCTAAAGATGTTAACATCAAACATTCCTCACTGCTGCCCTCTAAAGATGCTAACCTCAAACATTCCTCACTGCTGCCCTCTAAAGATGTTAGCATCAAACATTCCTCACTGCTGCCCTCTAAAGATGTTAACATCAAACATTCCTCACTGCTGCCCTCTAAAGATGCTAACATCAAACATTCCTCACTGCTGCCCTCTAAAGGTGTTAACATCAAACATTCCTCACTGCTGCCCTCTAAAGATGCTAACATCAAACATTCCTCACTGCTGCCCTCTAAAGATGCTAACATCAAACAAACATTCCTCACTGCTGCCCTCTAAAGATGCTAACATCAAACATTCCTCACTGCTGCCCTCTAAAGATGCTAACATCAAACATTCCTCACTGCTGCCCTCTAAAGATGTTAACATCAAACATTCCTCACTGCTGCCCTCTAAAGATGTTAACATCAAACATTCCTCACTGCTGCCCTCTAAAGATGCTAACATCAAACATTCCTCACTGCTGCCCTCTAAAGATGCTAACACCAAACAAACATTCCTCACTGCTGCCCTCTAAAGATGCTAACATCAAACATTCCTCACTGCTGCCCTCTAAAGATGCTAACATCAAACATTCCTCACTGCTGCCCTCTAAAGATGCTAACATCAAACATTCCTCACTGCTGCCCTCTAAAGATGCTAACATCAAACATTGCTCACTGCTGCCCTCTAAAGATGTTAACACCAAACAAACATTCCTCACTGCTGCCCTCTAAAGATGCTAACACCAAACAAACATTCCTCACTGCTGCCCTCTAAAGATGCTAACACCAAACATTCCTCACTGCTGCCCTCTAAAGATGCTAACATCAAACATTCCTCACTGCTGCCCTCTAAAGATGCTAACATCAAACATTCCTCACTGCTGCCCTCTAAAGGTGTTAACATCAAACATTCCTCACTGCTGCCCTCTAAAGATGCTAACACCAAACAAACATTCCTCACTGCTGCCCTCTAAAGATGCTAACATCAAACATTCCTCACTGCTGCCCTCTAAAGATGTTAACACCAAACAAACATTCCTCACTGCTGCCCTCTAAAGATGCTAACATCAAACATTCCTCACTGCTGCCCTCTAAAGATGTTAACACCAAACAAACATTCCTCACTGCTGCCCTCTAAAGATGCTAACATCAAACATTCCTCACTGCTGCCCTCTAAAGATGTTAACACCAAACAAACATTCCTCACTGCTGCCCTCTAAAGATGTTAACATCAAACATTCCTCACTGCTGCCCTCTAAAGATGTTAACATCAAACATTCCTCACTGCTGCCCTCTAAAGATGCTAACATCAAACATTCCTCACTGCTGCCCTCTAAAGATGTTAACATCAAACATTCCTCACTGCTGCCCTCTAAAGATGTTAACACCAAACAAACATTCCTCACTACTGCCCTCTAAAGATGTTAACACCAAACAAACATTCCTCACTGCTGCCCTCTAAAGATACTAACATCAAACATTCCTCACTGCTGCCCTCTAAAGATGCTAACATCAAACATTCCTCACTGCTGCCCTCTAAAGGTGTTAACATCAAACATTCCTCACTGCTGCCCTCTAAAGATGCTAACATCAAACATTCCTCACTGCTGCCCTCTAAAGATGCTAACATCAAACATTCCTCACTGCTGCCCTCTAAAGATGCTAACACCAAACATTCCTCACTGCTGCCCTCTAAAGATGTTAACACCAAACATTCCTCACTGCTGCCCTCTAAAGATGTTAACATCAAACAAACATTCCTCACTGCTGCCCTCTAAAGATGTTAACATCAAACATTCCTCACTGCTGCCCTCTAAAGATGTTAACATCAAACAAACATTCCTCACTGCTGCCCTCTAAAGATGTTAACATCAAACATTCCTCACTGCTGCCCTCTAAAGGTGTTAACATCAAACATTCCTCACTGCTGCCCTCTAAAGATGCTAACATCAAACATTCCTAACTGCTGCCCTCTAAAGGTGTTAACATCAAACATTCCTCACTGCTGCCCTCTAAAGATGTTAACATCAAACATTCCTCACTGCTGCCCTCTAAAGATGCTAACATCAAACATTCCTCACTGCTGCCCTCTAAAGGTGTTAACATCAAACATTCCTCACTGCTGCCCTCTAAAGATGCTAACATCAAACATTCCTCACTGCTGCCCTCTAAAGATGTTAACATCAAACATTCCTCACTGCTGCCCTCTAAAGATGTTAACATCAAACATTCCTCACTGCTGCCCTCTAAAGGTGTTAACATCAAACATTCCTCACTGCTGCCCTCTAAAGATGCTAACATCAAACAAACAAACATTAAAAAAACAGTCAGAACTTGACCCAGATGGCAAAATCCTGTAATTTTTTACAATAAAAACACTGAAACTTTGTATCAATAACAATACTGAAACTTTGAATATTCATTTGCTATAGCTCATAGATCTGACTACTTGCATTTTCCACATTTTACTTTAACAAAGTTAGCTGCTAAAATACTGTATCACCCAATACTGTTTTCCACTGCTGTTGTGGCTGCTACCTCAGTGACTGCTATGCCTCATATATGCTAGGCTATCTGCTAACCTGCTAAGTAGAAAACTGTAAATATGATTTTTGTCATAACCATTTCAGATACTGACTTTCTGTGAAAGAGCTTATAAGGCATTGAACTATTCAGACAGCTGGTTCCCATCTCCAACACTGTGAACTGTTCTGACTCTGCAATTTACTCTAGAGTGGAGCATTTCCCATCAAGCTACTCTGAATAACTTTCTTTACATTATAACCATTTAATCATTCAGGATTAAAACAAAAAAATCCCCTTTAGAAATGACTAAGCTTGAAAAGGATCTATTTTTAACTGGAGCACTTAAGATGAAGGATGGCTTAGGAAAGCTATCATGATCAAACACTCTACCTGAATATATATCAATTATTTATCAGCATCACATCACACAATGTGATTATATGCTATTTCAGCTAGACGTTTAAGAGGATTGTATCACATTTATTCTATTTTTTCTGTTTGATATCTAATCCAGTATTTTCTGCCGATATCGACCCGATACCTGGTATAAGTATTCATGCAAGCAAACAATTTTTGGCTAAATTATGCAGGCATGTCTTCAATCTTCATGTTACATCAATGTGTTGTCAATACATCTCAGAGTCTATCGCAATCATAATATGCTGTTGCAGAACCACAGTATGGATATTTTGTCCATATTATGCACACCTGGTTCCTATAATCCCTTTAAAAGTATAGACTCTCTCTCCCTCTCTCCCTCTGTCTCTCCCTCTCTCCCTCTGTCTCTCTCTCTCTCTCCTGGCGTCACCCAGTCGTTGGACTTGCTCCGAATCATTCATTGCATCAAAGGCCGCTTGGTCCCCACGGTGGAGCTTGTCCAGGAGGCCCTGCTGCACATTTTGGCCTTGGCTGTTGGCAGAGTGCCAGCCCTCCATATCTCACAAGGTTGAGAGCTTTTACAAGACACAGCGCTGCTCCCCCAGCACTGAGGCCAGGTTTAAAGGGCTGTCAACTCATTCTGTTAATCTGTTTATGCTTTTAGCTATAGGATCCTGCAGAAATGTACTTCTACTGCCAAATAAAGAACAGTTTTGATGAGACCTAACTGAAAGAGGCTGATGTCAAGTGATCCCTTGAACCGATCAGAATTAGGGCAGATTTTAGGGCAGTGAACAGCTCTTTTCCAGAGCCCCTCCCAACACAAACTGCAGTCTCTTTAGTTGTGCTTAAGGACCAGCTGGTGCCTTTGGCTGTGGTAAAATCACTGAAACACACGGCTTTCATTTAAAAGAAATGTGTCTGCAGTGTATTTGACAAACGATCAGTGAAACTGGGATGTGAAGAGCAGCACGCTTATAGGGACCTTCTTTCTTGACCTCTACTATCACTGGACGTCTGAGAAGCCGGGCAAACTTTCTTAGTTCCTACTTAGTCTTAGTTAGTCTTACCACCTCACCACAGCAGTTACCAAGTCTGCTATAAGCCTGCTGCCGTGGGATTCCTCACGGTGCCTGATCAGTTTAGATGTTCTAGTTTTTATTCCAATTGAATTACAGTTCATATTTTTTCTTATTATTATTATTATATAATAATTATAGTTATAAGGTATAACTTACATACCTTTAGGATCATGAAGATATTATTATAATAACTGTAACTGAGTTACTCAACCCTTTAATATGAAGGTATATGAACATGAACTGCTGGTTGTTTTAATTGTGATGGTTTTAAAAATGATTTATGCCTGCAGCATATCTCTGTACTGTGTGCATTTGGTGCATCTGCAGTTCTGCGCAAAAGTCACCACTCTCTTGTTTTGTTTCTAGTTGAAATGGCCCTCAAATACAAGGTGTTCATTTTTCAGAGTCAGGAGAAAAGCTGAAAATATGGATTTAACAGAAATCTGCAAGGGCATTTTTCCACATCTCCAAAGTTCAGTCTTAGAAGCGGGTTGTATTTTCTGCTTCTCATGATCCAAGTGGACATATTTAATGATGTTGAAATCTGGACTCTGGGGTGGACAGCTTCTTTGATTAGCAAATTTTCTTTCTTTTTTTGTCTATCGTTCTTTTTTTTTTTACTATTGGTCTCTGGCCTGTGCACAGTACTGTATGTATGCTTACACTAAGCAGTGAGATGAGTAAATCACACATGGTTAAGTCAGTGTGTAGTGAGCGCATGCTGAATGAGAGGAAGAGTGCGCGTGCTTCTTCACAGGAGAAAAATGTCAGCGCTCATAAGGCTCCTCCTGTCAGGGGGAATAATCCAGCATGCTGTGAGCCCCCAGATCACAGCGTTTTCTAAAGGGAGTCTGTGAGAGTGATGAAATACAGAAAGTATGGGATGAAAGGGTGAGAGAGTAAGAAAGAGCTGACACATAGCTGGAGGAAAGGAAAGAAATTCAGGTGAAGTAGGCCAGCGCAATATACAGTCGTATGCAAAAGTTTGGGTGCTCCTGTAAAATGACTTAAGTAAAAATAAGTTACAAATCCTCTACAGAGAACACATTTTCCCACACTTGAATTCACAATTACTGTTTAATTGCTGAATTTAACATACTAAAAATAAGAACATAACTAATTATGTACATAATTATGGCACATTTTATATTACATATTTTATTATTTTCAATATGTTAAACTCAGCAAATAACAGAAATTGCGTACTAAAATTTTGCACCAAAATATCATATTTGAGTTAGTTGTCTGTAGAGGACGTGTTCATTTATTTTCACTTAGGAATTCAACAAAGCATTACTACGGGTGATCAAACTTTTGCATATGACTGCATTGTTTGTGAATCAATATTGTGATATTAGTCTTTCAATAGTGACATCACAGAGAGATGCAATGTGCAGTAGAGCCCACTAATCAGTCACCAGTGTTGGGGTAGTTACTCAAAGAAAGTAACCCATTACACTTTTACTGGCTTTCACCTCACAGCAGAATCAGCAATGTGTTGAGAAGACTGGCTCTAATGGGGAATAGCTCTCAATATCTCTAGTGGGGAATTGCAGTTTGCAATGATTATCACTCATTCAGCAAGAGGAAAACTAATGCATGTTTTTCAGAAAACAGAAAAAAAATACAGTTTCCATGACAAAAAAAAATTGGCCTTTTATTTTTTGAAAGCAGATATTTTTCCTTTCTTTACACCACAATGTACACTCAAAAAAATGAACCAATTTCACTTACCAACTTATGAAAACATGTCAACATTAATTGCTATTATTAACCGTGGGGAGAAAGTCCATATATGCTGACTCTGTTTGACTGAATGTAAATAAGTTCATAAATTGGCTTCCTTTTTTGAGTGTGTCCAAAAGTGAAAGACCAATCAGATCAGGAGAAGGCCACTCACCAGCCACAGAATTGGGGCGGGGCATGAGGTAGAGGGGGATGGAGTGCGCGGAGTGGGAAGCAGAGTGTTCCAGACTTCTCTCTGGGATTTTGTTGAGGCTGTACGTGGAGGCAGCCATGTTTTCATCCACACGGTAAAGGAAGGAGTCAGCGCCCGCCGTTTTCTGAGTCTGCCAAAGTTTGAGGCTCCCTCTGGAACTCTCGCCATGTTTACCACTGCGATCCGCATTCTCAGAGTAACTGGTAAGGGTGGCTAGAGGAGAGGCAACAGAACCGACACAAGGAAAATGTTTACAACAGGGTTATTAAACTAGCAATCAGAAACCAGATTAAAAAAAGGAGAAGCTTTAACATTCCAACCCCAACATTAGCATTTTAATCAAGTTAGAAAATGAAACACTGATAATACTGTCCCTTTATTTAAACCATATGAAGAGCTAGTGTAATTAAAAAGCAGGACCGGGAAGCTGTTAGACCCTTCAAATATATAAATACAGCAGATAGCACACACAGATCTGGTTGTGTGTCTGTGTAGACATTTACTTTGACATTAACACAGTATTAACGGGCCCATATCCTACTCATAATGTCTGTATGGTTACTGTTACATGTAAACGAGCTCTGTTCTGATTGGTTGTTTTGTATTGTGCCTCAGTCAAAAAGCAATCCAGCCTGAAATACTCCTTATAACTTCAGTATAGTGTTAATAAGCCTGGGATTTTAAATGGAAATTCCACCTATTTTTTTCTGCATATTCCATTGGTGAAGATGTAAACGTCATTTACAGTGGTTTAATATTGAAATGGTTCCATGTAGAGAAACTTTGACTCAGATTTCAGAACAAATGATGGTGATTGGAACCAGGAGTTGCAAAGTCTACAATGCAACTATGGCTTTTTAATTTATTGTCCAAAACTGCTGGTGAACCAACACCCGTCTTAAGTTTTTACGTGAAATGCTAATAAAGGTAAAGCAGTGGTAATTCTTATCTATGACCTTTTTTGCCTTAAACATCCTGCATGTACCTCTCCACCATAAATGATAAAAAAATACATTTCAGAGCCAATCTCAAAACTATCATAAAACAATGTCTCAAACATTGTATAACATTTCATGTAATACATTTCTGTGAGATCACTTTTAAAGACATTAAACTCTTCAGACGTCTGGTTCCTATCACCACCACAGTGAACAATTCTGACTCTACATTTCTCCAGAATGACACATTTTACATCAGATCACTCTGAATGACTTTACTTACATCTTAACCAGGGAACTATGCAGGAATTTGAAAAAACTGGAGAAATTCCCCTTTAAAGGGTTACACATAATGTCTTAAAAGAGTGGTACTACTGCCCTGCACACTGTATTGGTCTTAAATGATTTATTCCTGTAACCAAGCTCCAAAAACACAGCAGGGTGTGACCCTCTAGCTTTCTGTAATAAACTACAACTGGCAAAATAAAATAAAAAATACTTTACATCATAAAATATTTAATAGGCTATAAAAGGTTGACAAAAGTGTGGACAAAATCAGGCTTCAAGAGTGCTGCAGCTGTCTCTAACTTACATTTTTATGGATAACAGTACGCTGTACCACTGCATCAGAGACATAAGTCTATTTCAGACCATGTCTACTGATTTTTCAAAATGTGTGTGTAATCATTAAGATGAACGAAGTCATTCAGAGTGACTTGACGTGAAACATTTATTACACACTCCCATAACCTAAGAAGACCTGTCAGTTTGTACTGCAGTACATATAGTCACTGCATAATAAGTCCTAGGATGTAATAAGCCTGGGGTTTTCCCTCACAGAAAGCTTTTATATGAAATGTCTATCAAAATGCTGCCCAAGTTATTGAGTGTGTTTACATGCACTCAATAATGCAGTCATAATTGGCTTCCTGCAGTTATCTGATTATTCAAATGGGCATGTGACCAGCATACTCAGATGTCTTAGATCAGAGTAAGGAATATAAATAGATTAAGAAATCCAATTAAGACAGCTGGATTTCAGCTCAGTAATGCAATTTCTCAGTGTATGTAAACTCTTACTTTGATTTCCTTCATATTTTGCAGTAGGTGCATATGCAAACACAGATCAGGGTACCGGAAATAAGCAAGCAGCATTTTACAGCAGCCGCAAAGTGGCAACCAAACACTTTTGGAGCAACACTGAAACCAAACACATGCTTGATGAAATCAAGATGATAAATATTCTTTATCTTCATGATGATGTATGTTCATACTTAGAGGAGGGTAATCCAGGTCTGGGGAGAGTTTTTACTTTTTGGACCTGGATTACCCACCTCCATCACACTTTCAGGTAAAGTGGCATGATGTTTAAAAAAATGATGTTTAGGTCTTCTGTGAGTTTACTGGCAAAGCAGAAATCTGATTACTGACTGACTTATGTAGACCCAGAGCTTCCCATTATCTGATTACCAAAGTGCATGTAAACGTGTTGATCAGATTACTGACAAAATCAGATTTTCTGTATTTATCAGATTATTAAGTGCATGTAAACACACAAATCATTGTTTTACCCTGGTTACATACTGCGCTTAGGTAATGACTTGCGTCCCTAGAATTTCAAATCAAACCACTCTGAATGACTGTGTTCACATCTCAGTGATTGAATTATGTAGAAATGATGACAAATTCATCGACCTCCCCTTTAACAACTCACTAAGCATGGTCTATGTGTCGACTGTGGTCTGCAGCTTGCTCAGAGCTGTTTTGAGGGACATTAGCTTCTATCACTAACTACATCAGCCTTGTAGCTCCATTACAAAACTCAAGAAGTATACTTTGGACTATCTTGGTGGCCGAAATAGGGTTAAGACACCAATAAAATGAGTGGACATCAATAAAATGAGTGACATGCTTTACTACTTGAACCCAAGCTCCAAAAACAAATAGCACTATATGAGGCACTGAACCGTTAGATAACTTTTCAATGGAGCAGCTTGACAGCCTCCAAATAAAACAGTTATGAAACACATTCACAGATTCAGAGCAGATGGCGATGTGGATGTTGTATGATTAGGCTTTCTGATACTGGCTTCGTTAGTAATGGGTTGTAGAGAATACAGGCTGTTTTCTTACCAATGATGCCACTGTCTCTGCTCTCCAGTGTGGACGTGGGGCTGGTGATGGAGCCGTAAGCGCCCGCACTGCCTGGGGCTCCAGGGGGCAGTGTGGAGCAGGGGCTGCCAGGAGGGGGCGACGCAGAGCTACTGGCCAGACTGGAGCACGGACTGATCCTCTGGGTCATAGAGATGGCCTGTAAAAAAGAGGAGAGGCAGGTGACCTTTAATGTATTGGGTCCTCCATGGTGTACATGGCCCAAAATGTATTCTCTAACATTTTATTTGCTATTTTTTATCTTGTAGTTCCTGACCAATGGGCAACCCACTAACAGTTTTCACTTGACTGTTAGGGGAGGAGGGGTGGTGTAGTGGATATACAACAATGTACACATGCAGGCCCATCAACTAGTCATGCCCCACTAAACCCCCAATTTCTGTACAGGATTCTGTGGTGTTAGGTGGCTTAAAATCAATGAAAGTAATCTTTGTGTGAGCTGCTGCACTGGTTGTCTTGCGTATCTGTTACAAAACACTACCTGGATAAACACAAAAGGCATTGCAGACATCATTGCAGGTATTCTGAATGCTCTACTTGCATCTTTGTTTTTTTTTTGCCGTGTTGATACATTTTTTTATCTTGCCATCATTTTTATCAGCTGAATGTAGATAACATCAACCTACATTCATGCACAAGGCCATCGAGATAATGTGATGGTCACTGATATGTTTAAAATATTAAGAATTAAGCTTTATACAACCCCAATTCCAATGAAGTTGGGATGTTGTGTAAAACAAAAACAGAATATGATGATTTGCAAAGCCTTTTCAGCCTATATTCAATTAAATACACTACAAAGACAAGATATTTACTGTTCAAATGGATAAACTTTATTGTTTTTTGCAAATATTCACGTTCCAAAGAAGTTGGGAAAGGGGCAACAAAAGACTGGTAAAGTTGTGGAAAAAACATTCCACAGGTGAACAGGTTAACTGGAAACAGGTGAGGGTCATGATTGGGTATAAAGGGAGCATCACTGAACGGCTCAGTCGTTCACAAGCAAGGACGGGGTGAGGTTCACCATTTTGTGAACAACTGCGTGAGCAAATAGTCCAACAGTTTAAGAACAACGTTTCTCAACGTGCAATTGCAAGGAATTTAGGGATTTCATCATCTACAGTCCATAATATCATCAAAAGATTCAGAGAATCTGGAGAAATCTCTGCAAGTAAGCAGCAAAGCAGAAAACCATCATTGAATGGCCGTGACCTTTGATCCCTCAGGCGGCACTGCATTAAAAACCGACATCATTCTGTAACAGATATTCCCACATGGGCTCAGGAACACTTCAGAAAACCACTGTCAGTGAACTCAGTTCGTCGCTCCATCTACAAGTGCAAGATAAAACTCTGCCATGCAAAGTGAAAGCCAGATATCAACAACACCCAGAAATGCTGCTGGCTTCTCTGGGCCCGAGCTCATCTGAGATGGACTGACACAAAGTGGAAAAGTGTCCTGTGGTCTGAGTCCACATTTCAAATTGCTTTTGGAACTCATGGACGTCGTGTACTCCGGGCCAAAGAGGAAAAGGGCTGTCCGGATTGTTATCAGCGCAAAGTTCAAAAGCCAGCATCTCTGATGGTGTGGGGGGGTGTTAGTGCCCATGGCCTGGGTAACTTGCACATCTGTGATGGCACCATTAATGCTGAAAGGTACATGCAGGTTTTGGAGCAACATCTGCTGCCATCCAAGCAGCGTCTTTTTCAGGGACGTCCTTAAAGGATTTGCAAATCCTCGTATTCTGTTTTGATTTATGTTTTACACAAAATCCCAACTTCACTGAAATTGGGGTTGTACAAAAACACGTCTATGAAAATATTAGTTATCATATAGATAATAATAATAATAATAATAATAATAATAATAATAATAATAATAATAATAAAAAATGTAGTGGATTCCAGCAGTTAGGGTACTAATTCCTCCGGCTCACTGCCAGCATTAAACCATCCATAGCCCTGTCCCAGTACATGGTCCAATGGTAGGGAACTTCGGTTGTACCCCATCAAATTCATTCTGCAGGTGATTTATTTAGACATCAATAAATTAATCTGAGCATCACAAGTGATGACATCTTGCAATCAAATGGGATGTTTAGATTTTTGATTTAATGTGACATTATATTAAGGTGTGTTTACATTTGTAGTAGGGATTCTTTGGTCTGGACCAAAGCAGAAAATTACACGTAATTTTATAGTTGCACTTTAGTTCTGGCAACATATTTAACATTAAACCAAAAGATGTAAACAGAACTAATTATATGTATGTGGAGTATTTTATAATGACTTCAAACGTGCCTCAGCCGTGTTTTAAAGCCCAAACTATCTGCTCTATAATTACAGACTCAGAGCTTATGAAGAGATGATGAAACGCATGCATGTGTCAAAGCAGCATCAGAAACTCATCTTTTCCCCGAACCAAGAAGTTCTACAGACATGAGACCACAGTTGATTCTGTCTTTGGTCTGTTTAGGTTTCTTCGCTCTGTATTGCATTCATTCTTCAACCCTGAGCTAAGCTTCTCAGGGGATCTCGATCCACTTATTTGGGCACACCAGAGATCGGACGGCAACATCTAACAACTTGCTCTAAAGAACCGCACTACCGAAGCATTTGCACCAGGGTTCGTTTTAATTGAACCAAATCTTCCAAATCTGAATGCTCCTTTATTCACAGTCTGTTTGATTTCTGAACATTTTCACAGGTGACATGAACTCACTCCATTGACAACTGTTGTCTCTGTGCACGGCAACAACCAAGATGATGGATCACCTGTCTCTCAGCTACAAGAACTTTTGACAAGTGTCAAAAGGGTCAGTCCTCTGCCTAGTTATATGTGGTGCTAGCATCCCCAAAATCAGCTCAAACTAAGGTATGAGCATCAGTGCTGAACACTGTCAGAAAAAAGGTTACTGTACAGGTAATGCAGGTCTTCCAAGGTACAAACTATATGAAGTAATTACTTTACCATTAATGGAAGGTAGAGAATGAATGAAGAGAAACATTTATCAGTTCTATGAAAGATTCTGAGGACATCAAATTATGATAGTATATGCTGATCTACGTTGTTCTTAACTAGGCTTTTGTTTTCAGTTCCATTACTTGGGAACAATGCTTCATAGCAATGTTATAAATGGAACAAATGTCTATTGCTTAAGTTTTAGGGCCCTTATGCAATATAGTGAGCTTTATAAAGTATCATATGACCTCTTACTGACATAAGCTGTTCATGAGTACTATACATTTTAATGCTATGCAGTGATTACATAGTGAGTACACATCTGTTATGAAATCCTTGTGAAGGCAGCTTTTAAATAAACTTCTTTAATGGTTCATCTATTCAACTTAAATGTTATCGCTCTTTACTGAGTGTTTGCTGTGAGGTAATTCTGTGTTTCTACATTTACTATAAAGCTCTTGTGTTTGGTGTGAAAACAGCCACAGTTCA
>NC_051211.1:7489114-7494114 GCF_015220715.1 Pygocentrus nattereri | reverse complement strand
TGTGCCACTCCTGGTTAAGTACAAGTTGAAGGAAACATGGGAGCCTTGAAGTCAGGTGGGCAACTAATGTAATATAAAGCTAACATATCATGCTTTCGTAAATTAAGTAGGATTTCATAACAGGTGGTTAACACAAGCAAGAAGCAACATCTAGAAGAGAAGCTACACTGTTAGAAATAAAGGTTCTGTGTAGGTACATTTTCATTCCTCAAGGTACAAACAAAGTAAAAGTTCCCTCAAAAATTCAACAGTGGTTTTAAGGTCCAACTGTTTACCTTAAATAAGTTTTCCCAGCAAAAAAAAAATAAAAATAAAAAAAATAATAATAATAATATTATATATATATATATATATATATATATATATATATATATATATATATATATATATATATATATATATATATATATAAAACCTAATATTTTAAAACAGAATAATAAAATAAAAAGCATGAAGACGAGATGGGGTGTGGAGAGTTGATAGAACTTAGAAAATATGACTGCAGTGGATTATGGTTCCCTGACTGAAGGTACCCCAGTGAAGCGTACAGGTTTTATATGGACTGAATGATGAATGATACCTGACTATCGTCCTGCTCCTCCATGCCGTACGGGGCTCTGTCAGAGCCCTCGGCCACTTTGTCCCCGAGCAGGAAGCCCAGCCGCGTCATCAGGGTGTTTGCTGCCTCGTCTGCTGATGGAGGGGGACCCAGCTCCTGACTGTCCTCCCCTAAAGAGAGAGAGATTTGAAAACATATGAGTAAAATCATAGATTGGGATTGTTGCATTACTTCCTATGTGAGCGAACGTGACATATAATGCATCAGATATCAGAAGAGCCTGATTTGAATGAAATATCTGAATCATACAACCCATATTTTCTCAACCTTTAAAAATAACTTTGACTAGTATTTCTGGAACAAATCACTAAGAGACTTGGAATCACGTCATATTAGTAATTCTTTGTTATTTTATTCAATGTTACCTTGATATAATAATTTACAGTAGAAGGTATTTTAGATGCTGTTTAATATTTTGATTATTTTGTTAACAACATAAAATAATGAAAAGACAAATAATCAATTTGATCACTGCCTTTCATTATCTACGATTTATTCTCTACATTAATAGTAAGTTTAAATTTAGAATACACTACTATTTAAAAGTCTTCATATTTACAAATATTATTTTATAAACAAGAAAAGGAAATTTCAGCTATTGCATTAAATATGTGTAATGTTTTTTTCAGCTTTTGACATAATTTCAAAGGACCTGTTGTTCTTTACATTGTGTGTAAATTTCATGGTGAAAGGATCAAAAGAAATGACCCAAAATGAACTGGAAAGACGTCTGGTTCCATTGACTTACATTAAAACTACAGTAGGTGTTTTTCTTTCTCCTGTAGAGTTAACATTTTGGAGATACAAGGTTTCGTTCCGACAACAGCAATATATGTATATGTATATGTATATAAACACTGACCAGCCACTTTATTAGGTACACCTTGCTAGTAAAAGGTTGGACCCCCTTTTGCCTTCAGAACTGCCTTAATTCTTCATGGCACACTTTCAACAAGGTGTTGGAAACGTTCCTCAGAGATTCTGGTTGGTTATTTGAGTTCCTGTTGCCTTTCTATCATCTGGAACTAGTCTGCCCGTTCTCCTCTGACCTCTCACATCAACAAGGCAATTTCGTCCACACAACTGGCCGCTCACTGGATATTTTCTCTTTTTCTGATCGTTCTCTGTAAACCATAGAGATGGCTGTGCGTGAAAATCCCAGCAGATCAGCAGTTTCTGAAATACTCAGACCAGCCCGTCTGGCACCAACAACCACACCACGTTCAAAGCCCCTTAAATCCCCTTTCTTCCCCGTTTTGATGCTCGGCCTGCACTTGACTGGCCTAAATGCATTGACTTGCGGCCATGTGACTGGCTGAGCTATTTGTATTAACAAGCAATTGAACACCAATTGAATACCTAATAAAGTGGCCGGTGAGTATATATATATATATATATATATATATATATATATATATATATATATATATATATATATATATATATATACACACATACACATACACACACACACACACACACACACACACACACACACACACACACACACGTTATCTGTCTCAAGGCATGTTTGTCACATGTGGACATGACATTATGGATCTTTTATAGCTTCATGTAATCAGTACAGAATCATCTACAGCTTTGCCATTCTATTCACATCCAACATTTATTTATTTTTACAGCTTCATACTAACTTCATACTATTTCCCTGAATAAACTTGAAAACTTGCACAGGACAAGCACAGTACTGGTTTTATATTTAAAAAAAAAACAGTGATTCCAAACTGAATGGACGTTTACAGGACCATGAAAAAGTCTTACAGACTTGAGCACATTGTTTAAAACTATTCATCTTGGCAATCAGTGCCAAACAGAATGAAGGCATATAAGCATAAATGTAGCAGAAGTAATGCATTTCTGGTTTAAAAAGAAAAAAATGAAAAGAAAAAAGTTAACAACAGCTTTACATTCTGATTTTCTCAGGGGGCTAAAACCTTTGGACAGACCTGTATGTCATATAAGGCAACACGGTACTGAAGAGGACAGGTGTCCTCGTGAGTTGAAGCCTGGGCTCAGCCCAGGTTCAGTGTTGCATAGGAGACTTCAGTGACACATTAAGCCACTGTGGTAATTCGACTGTGTAGAAGAAAATGACCAGTTCCCCTTCCCCAAACGGGACGGCTCTGTTTGTACATGCTACACTTTTGCCTGGAAATCGAGGCTAGACAGCGCAACCACAGTGGTCTCCAGCAGAGTCCAGGGCATAACTCTGACCCAAAACAGTCGGCTTCAGCCAGCGCCTTCACACGCCATGCAACTATGTGTCACTTCAGTTCATTCACAACCGACCTCAAAAATTTCACTCGAGCACGAGACGGGAATCAAAAAAATGCCTGTGGTTGATTCTCAGTGAGAAAGTGAGAGGAATGACATGGAGAAAGTTATTAGTTCATTCCACAATCAATTAACTGACCTCCCACTGTTGCTTTACTGGACACAGATCAAGGAAATAGTTAAAAAAAATAAATGCACATATTTTTTCCCCATTATTCCAAATGTAGTCCATCAGTCAAAAGATGTTTGGTGTCTGAAGTTGTTTTGCCTCCTTTTGCCATGCTCTTCAATGGTTAGGAACTCTCACAGGACCAACACACAGCAGGTCTTATTTGGATGGTGTGTTAATGTGTGTTGTGCTGGTACGAGTGGATCAGACACAGCAATGCTGCCGGAGTTTTTACATTTACAACATTTGGCTGACGCTCTTATCCAGAGCGACTTACAATTTGATCATTTTTACAGAGGTAGGCGAAGGTGGTGTTAGGAGTCTTGCCCAAGGACTCTTATTGGTATAGTGTAGGGTGTTTGCCCAGGTGGGGATTGAACCCCAGTCTACAGCGTAGAAGGCAGGGGGGCGTTACTCACTACACCAACCATTGTTAAACAATGTGTCCACTCTTTTAGACACTCCAGGCACACCTTGTAAATGTAAAGCCAGAGACGAAAGGTCATCCTCTAGTCCTTCATCAGTGGTCACAGGACGCTGCTGGCTGGATATTTTTGGTCGGTGAACTATTCTCAGTCCAGCTGTGACACTGAGATGCTTAAAACCTCCAGCAGCACTGCTGTGTCTGATCCACTCAGACCAGCACAACTGACGTCAGTGTTGCTGCAGTGCTGAGAATGATCCCTTACCTAAATAAAAACCTGCTCTGTGGTGGTCCTGTGGAGGTCCTGACGATTGAAAGGGGGCTAAAAAGTATGCAGAGAATCAGATGGACTACAGTCTGTAAATGTAGAGCTACAAAGTGCTCATATATGGTACGTGGAGCTGATAAAATGGACAATGAGCGTTGAAACAATGAGATTTTTGTACTGGCCTTTAGACCGAAGGCTTTTGTATAATGAAAGGCCTGTTATCTGAAGCCAAGTCAAACCTGCCAGGGTTAGTAGTGGTTTACATTTGTACAATGTCTGCAGCACATAAAGACACAAAACTAAAATCCTCTAAAAATACTTGAGATTCAACTAAATGTTGAACCCTAGACCCTCAATGCTTGACTCAGACTTGCATGAAACAACTAGTGAACATCTCTGGATGTAAGCTTCCATTACTTCTTAGCTACATTAAGCCTTGTAGCTAAATGAAAACTAAAAACTACAAATTACAAACACAAAACATGCCTTGGCAGATCGACTACAGATTCAGAAGGGGAACAAGTGTAAATGCAAAAAGTGTAAATTTTGCTAAATTTTACTTTTAAAAAGTTTAATGAATTAACATCAAGCACACAGTTCAGTACAATCGGCTTCATCTCAGTCCAGCACTCCACTCTGAACTGCTATCTCTCCCAGACACAGACGCACACTTCAAAAAGTTTCCCACCACCTTCCCATAATCCTGTGGGGGCGTCTAGGTGTGGTGGTGATTTTAGGAAATCTCACACTGGTCAGGTGCCTGAATTCCTCAAGCAGCTTCACACAAACACACACACACACACACACACACACACGGAGCTAGACTATGTGCAGGCAGACTTCAAGGGACAAGGTCCCAGAGCGGTGGTGATTACCTACAGAGAGATGAGCTTTCTGAGGATCAGGGTTTTTTTACCTCCCTCTCCCTCTCCCTCTCCCTCTCCCTCTCCCTCTCCCTCTGATAGAATCAATAACTCAGATCAGATCAGAAGGAGCAGAAAAGATCAGCTTCACCCAAAAAGAAAATAACAGCTGAGAAGAGAAAAGTGAAGAAGAGAAGAGAGGGATGGAGAAGAAAAGAGAAGAAATGAGAAAAATGGTGAGAAGAGAAGAATGGAGAAGAGAAGAAAAGAGAAAAATGGTAAGTAGAGAAGAAACAAGAAAAGACAAGAAAGGAGAGAAAGGGTGGGAAGAGAATAAATGAGATGAGAAGACAAGAGCGTCA